>NC_063231.1:2970000-3270000 GCF_020740725.1 Corvus hawaiiensis
CAGCAAGGAACAATGTCCGGCTCCATGACCTATTTAAATGTTTCTTTTAGCTTTTTATACAAAACATTTTGCTCTAATTCCTGCATAACTCATTTCTGGGAGTCCTCACCACCTTATTCCTTTAACTCTGCTGTATTCTTTACAGCTAAACTGGAATCATCAATAAAAAAATCAGGATTTGTCTAGTTTAAATTTATTTGGTTTATTTCCCTTAAAAGCAATTATTTAAACATTCCAGCCACACTTGTTGCAGCTCTGAAGATCAAGGTTTATTGGACAAGCTTCCAGTGGGTCTGGGCCCCTCTAAGCCAGCCCTGGTAAGATCAGACTGAGGATTCCTGGGAGAGATTCCTGACACAAGCACCTCTGCAACAGGAAACAAACAGCCTGTGCTGGACCTTTTGGTGCTGACAGTTTCTCCAGGATAGGTAAGAATAAAGTGTAATTTATACACAGGCAAGCCAGGAAGAAGATGAGAAGAGAAAAACACTCGCCAAAGCTATGGCTGTGCCTCAGATATCGCTTTAGTGGGGTGTCAAGAGCTCTTATCACAGTTGTGACAAAGCAGATCTGATTTCCACTGAGTGCTTTTGGGGTTTGTTTGTTTGTTTGTTTGTTTGTGGGGGTTTTTTGTTAAGTCAGTTTCAACTCAGTTTTGAGCTGAAGACTCTGCTGTTTCAGTGTGCAGATCTTTCTGGCAGAAAAGTCTTACATGAAAATGCACAGGCAGGAGAGGACCTCAGTCCCACACAGCATGAATTCTGTTGAGGTACTTGTGAATCTAACAAGCATCCACAAGATATTCTCCTGCTTTTGCTTCCCAGCAACACTCACAGGGTCCTGACAAGGCAGCTGAAATACCCCCAAAAAGCACACAAAGCTTTTAAAAAATATATATGTAAATAGTTACAAATATTCCTATATGGATGACATTTTAAAAATACAAAAGCATTAAAAATAACAGGAAACAGATCAGGTTCTGAAGTGCCATGAGTTTCTCATTTGTGCAGCTACACATTAACGTCTCTCACCCGACCTGCACAGCTACTTCATGCATCCAAAAACCTTCCCCTTACCACAACTGAGACAAACACTGCAGGAAAAACACTATATGGCACAGTGTGAAAGAATTCCTGTATTGGTAAAGTTGCATAAACCTCGATCTGTTCAGGGTCTGATAGGGAAGCACAAATGAGCTTGGCCTCTGCTGAGATGTAGAAGGGACATCAGCTTTTCACTTCCATCACAAAAGCTGAGTTAGAAACATAAATGAGTGCTCAGCAACACCAAACTTGATTTGCAAATGTACATTTCCATACAATGATTACAAATAGACACAAACATTGAGTAGAAGTGATGTGTTACTCTGGTAAGAGGAAGAAAACAATAGATCAGGTAGGAGTCCCTCCTTGGGGCTCAGAGCACAGCTGTGGTCAAAGCTGTTTCCAGGCAGACAGTTAAAGTCCACTGATAATATCCAAATTGTTAAATAGTCTTCAGTAATTGCTGTTCTACCTTGCTGAATTAAAAGTGTAAAACTGGGAAGGACATTTATGATACTGACAGTAGAAAGAAAAGTAAGAGGAATTTAAATACAGCACATACAGCTGTTTTCAGGAGCCAGAGAGTGTCAATACACATCTTGGATTTCTCCTTCCAGCTGCCTGCAGAGTCCTGGCTTGGTCCAGTGGTGCAGGTGTTCCTGCAGGTACCTAACATTTGTCAGCTTGAGTTCTTATTTATACAGTTCCATTCTGCTCCTCCCAGGCTTCTCAGTAAGCAAACAAACTCACTTTTCATGTTCAGTGTTCTTGTTTGTACTTTTACCCTTTCTTACATAACAAACCTGGCAGAGAGCAGAGCAGGGAGAGTGCCCGGGGCTCCTGCTGTGGGTGCAGGGGGTTGGACACTCACTGTGGGCATCACCCCTCCCTGAGTGAGCACATCCTCTTCCTGGGTCTCCTCCAGGTTAGATCCTGGTGTGGAAAGGTGGGTGCAGGGTGACGAGGGAGTCACACTGGCAACAGAAATGAGAAGGCCAAGGCAAACCATGGTACCACGGGTGGGAGCTCATGGGCACGCACGTGGAAAATGGAAAGGAAAACATTACAGCACTTCAGGATTTAACATCTTTTCAACAATTTTAGTACAGACAGATAGCACAACCTTCTATTGAAATGAAAATGTGTCCCTGAGACAGCGACTCTCAGGAGCCTAGATGGACTCAATGATCTCAGAGATTTTTTCCAACCTTAATGATTCTGTGAGTCTGTGAGTCTGGACCAGCACCACTGCCCACTTGGCAAGTGCACAAATGATGTGTTTTCCTAAACCACAGGATATCTGCATGAAGTTTTAGTGCTGCCATGTCCTAACTAATTACTTCCCTAGAAAAGGGACTGGTTTGTTTTCCCTTGATCTGGTTCTAGAAGAACTTGTATCCACTCCTTTTTGTATCACAGATGAGCTGATCTGTTTTCAGGATACGATGAGTGATGCTCTCCTTCACCCCCACACCAGACTTTATTTCTTTGGGATGGTGTGAACTGTCAGACAGCAAACCCCAGGGCAAAAATGAGCTGGGACTTCCTGGCAAATCTCAAGAGGGAAGAGAACAGGGCATTGCAAGTTTTGTCTTCTAAGGCCAACATGGCCTGGTTCGAAATCCATGATCTCATGCCATGCTGGGCCAGGAAAATGGCATATCCAGGGCATGGGTTTCCAGCATAAAATACAAGTGAGGTGATCTGATGTGACTCTATTCACCTGCCAACAGCCCTGGCAGAAAAATAAACAGGTTCTGGGGATGAGCTGCTGCTGGAGGCAAAGCAGGAACCATTAAAAGAGCTGCCCTGACCTGTGAGGAACTGGTGTTTTTGCTTTGAACTTCAGCAAATCTTAATGAATTCTTCATAACTGGCAATCCAGGGTTTTCACTGAGGATTTATTTCTCTGGAGGTGCCAAATGCAGGAGACAAATTCAACACTGGAAATACAAATTTGGGGTCTCGCAGTTGGTTGTCCAGGCTGGTGAAGGCAGTTCCAACACCACTGCAGGTCACTCTTTGTGCTGTATCAGGAGTTCGATTTATAGGTAAATATGCATAAGTGCTGAAGAATTTGGTTTCCTAATTATTAAAACATGTTGATTTAACGGAAGTTACTGACTTCAGTGTAGTGGAAGCTTAAACTAAAAGTAAGAAGAGACAGTTTTAGTAACAGAAATGTCTTGGGGTGACCTTATGATGTGTATCCCATATCGCTGCCTATGCCCAGAAATTAATTCCTGTGCCTTTCTATGCCTCTAAACTGAGCCTGAGAGGGGGAAGGAAAAAACTGAGCAAAACTTTTTCAAAGCAGTTTGCAGCTTGTTCAAGGTCACACACAGATAGCAATGGGTTTTCCCCACTGCAGCAGGGGAGGGAGGAAGCACCCGGCTTGCTGCTCCCAGGACAGTTTTTTGGCCAGTGGTTCAGCTGGTTTTTTTTTTCTCCGGAGAGAGACTGAGAGTTAAATTTTTCCTTCCCTGGAATTTCGGATTTTTCCCCTTTTCTACTGGACTGCTTGATTGCTTCAACATCAGAGCACATCAGGAGGACTTTCCACCGGGCACAAAGGGCCTGGCCCCGGGCCAAGCCCCAGCTCCGAGGAGACCAAAGGGAGGACTCTGACACTTTCCCAGGTTTTTCTCCACAGCAAGAGATTTTATTATTTAGCATTATTTTCCTTTCCCATGTGTTTGTTAAATAAATAGTTTTTATCTCTTTCACTTTCCTTTGAGGAAAATTTATTTTTTCCCGAACCTGGTGGGGGAAGGGTGGTTGTGCCTTCTCTCAGAGTATATTTCTAAATTTGGCCAAACCGGTACAAGAAGAAGTTAAAAAGTGGTTATGTCCTCCTTACTCAGAGGAGTAAGGTTTTGGTTGTACTCATCCCTGCTTTACTGCTCTTCCACTCCTCTGTTATCTGGCAGTTTTGGAGGGGATGCTGCCAAGAAGTTCATTTAAAATCCTAAATTTTATCCTGTAGGCAACACTTCAGTTTCCTGGGAATAAATTTCACAGACAGAGCCCTGAAGAAGAAAACAGGTGAGCTCTCTTTGCCTCATAAATCAGTCAGGCTTCCTGAAGAGGCCAAAGATACAAAACTACAGACGCCTGCACAGAAACATTTCAGAAAAAGCTTCAGCCTTGAGGTTCACAGTCTTCTCCATAAACCTCAACTCCTGAGTCTTCCTCATGCATGTTTTCAAGGGTCAACAAATCAAATATTTACTGTCTCAGATCCTGTTGATCAGTGAATCAAGACATGATGGTGCAAGAATCAGCAACAATGAACTACTCCCAGGAAAGGCATCCCATGCTCCAATGCAGGATGGAGTATGGATGGGAAATGCACATCCACATGCAACAGGCTCAAAGAATAAAGTATATTTTTAATAAAACTAATCTAGTTTTCCATCTTAAACACATGTGCTGTATGAACACATAGAGGCAGTTCCTCGGGCTGCAAGGCAACAAGGTGTATGAACAGAAAATATTCACTGTACAAATTTTAGTGGGAAAAGGAGCAGAGAATAACACACAGAATAGACTTTTTCCTTTTTCTGGACTCCAGTGCTATTTTGGCTGCCAACAGTACACAAAATTTCCACTGAAGGGCAAGTCAAACCAATTTCCCTGAGAAAGGAGGCATCCGAAAACTCGCTGAGGTTATTCCATTAGTGCCTACGCATTCTCTAAGCGGATGAGCAGCTTCACTTTGAATCCATGTCAAACCACAAGGACTGGCTGATAATAACATTCAATTAAAATGATCTCGTCCTTCTAGAAAAATCTGGGTAACAGCTCCACCTCACCTTTTCTAGCTGGGCACAATGGGGCGATTGATGCTGCAAGGAAACAGGATAGGTTTGTACCGAGGAGCCGACAGGTCAGGTTTGGTGACAGTGTTTGCAGGTTTAACCTCTTACACAAATTTCTGAGATGAAAAAGCCACTTCTGCTGAGCACACAACAGTGAGAAAGCCAGAGTCAGAGGTGGCAAACACCAAGCTGAGCTAATTAGACAGGTGTTTTGAAAAACCCCAAACTTTACACTTGACGCATATTTGGACCTTTTGATGTCGTACTTGGTGCTGCTTCACACCACTCAGGGCTCCAGAGAAAGGCAGGAGCTGCTCCCCTGCTCAGCTCTGGGGGTGACTTTGCCATCTGATCTACTGAATATACAGATAAAAGTCGCCACAGACCTTTTTCCCTTTTCAAGTGCAGTACTGTCATTTGGAAAGTTCTTTTATTCTCAACTCCACTGACGCAAGAAAGTGGCAGGAATATGGCAGCTTTGGCTGCTTTCCTTTGGTAGCTCTTTGTAAGTAATCCTTTAATGCTAAGAAAACAATAGGTATTTTCATTTTGGATGGAAAAAACAGTCCAGTTATAGAAAATTAAGGCAATGCCTTTCAAAAAGTCTAAGAGTGCTACTGACCACTTGATTCTTCTGCTACCCTGCCTTTAAATATTGGTAAATAGTTACCATGCACAGCTATCAGATTCTCCAGGTTTCTCTTGTTACGCTCAAGAAAAGCCCAACTATTATGAAAATGGTTAAGTTTAACAAAGATATTTCTATTTCCCTGTGATCTGCCATTCAAAAGCGTTAGCCAGTCATTTTTTAAAAACCACTCTTGATATTTGATCTTCCTGAGTTTCAGTTACATATAAAGCTGGAGAAAATTCTAAGTGGAATCTGAAGATTTCTAAAGTCAACACTCATTTTGGCAGGAGCATTTTAATGCATAAAGCTGAAATCCTCAGTGACTCTCTCCTGCTGATATCCCTGGAGCAGCCAGCACCATGATTAGCACAAAACCAAAAGCAACCTATAGCAGAACATACAGCTCTGCAAAACAAGGATGTTGACACAAATGCTGGAAGTGGTGTAGGCACAATGGGATCAGCCAGGGCAACCTGGTGCTGCTCCAGCCCGCTCCTGGGATGAGCCACGCCATAAGAAAGATATCTCAGGGAAAAGAGATGTTGATAACAAAGCAGGTCCACATCCCCAAATCCCTGCTTGCCAAACCCTGCAACCTGCCTTGCTGTGCCAGGCTCTAAAAACCTTCACTGCAGAGTTATAAATGTTTGTGGCCCGCGGAAGGTTTGCTTTGAAGACGTTGCTTTCCCCGGCACTCTTTTGTTGGTGGAATCCATGGTTCCCACAGATTGTGTTTCCACCTCCATGGCTGGAGAAGCCCTGCAGTCAAGGCTGCAGTTCCAGGAGCAGGGAAGGAGGCTGCGTTCCAGGAACTCACTGGAACTGGAACAAAGCACAGCCCTTGGAAAGCCTACGCAGCCCTGTGCACACTGTTTTACAGATGCCCCGTCTTTGGACGGCATTAGACACTTGGTTTTATCTTTATCTTTTTTTTTTTTTTCCCTCTCCAGTAAAGTCTCAGACTTTGGAGCACAGGCTCTTCCTCCCAGGCGTTCTGCCTCCTAACTTCTGGGTATCTCCCCAGTTCTGTCTTTTTTAAGCACCACTTTCTCCTCCACATGAAAGTCCTTCTGCTCTTTGGAGAGAAAAACATCTTTGATATGCAGCAGTAAACTCTGCATTTCTGTGAGCATCACATCTTAAAAAACCTGATTTCCATTTTCTTGTAACACAGTTCTAAACACTGTCTGCCCTTCATTACAAACTGTGTGGGCTTATATCAATATTACTTAACACTTACTAAAAGAGTGTTTTGTCTGCACCTTTTTAATTACCCAGGACCCCTCTCAGTGTTATTACTCCTGTCTTGTCAATTGAAAGCAGTGAATTTTATGGCTGGTTTTGAACTATTTTTCCCCATTTTTCCAGTGCAAAATTAGTGTAGTCCACATTATTAAAAGAAAGATAGTTTAGCTGCATATGACTTTATATTTTATTATGTTTTTATAGAATCTTTAACTCCATAATTTGGAGACAGGTGGCATCCCTTCTGGGGCTAACAAAGGATAAAAAGCACTTCATGCAGCAAAGTGCCTTCTGGAGGGAAAATATAACACTGAGGACAACAATGATAATGTAGGAAAAAGAAAAAATACCAACTTTTAAACCTGTCAGATAAATCTGGACTGCAGTTCAGAGGAAAAGGCAGGCACTAGCTCTAGTCTTTTAAAAAACTTGTAAGTCTGATTTTGCTGTTGGCCATGGTAAGTTCTTCAATGTGTTGAGACATGAAAAGTCAAGAAAAATGCCAGAGTGCAAAGCTTGCTGCAGGAAAAAAAAAAAGATGACTCAATTCTTTGTCTCACAAAGCATGTCAAAGATATTATGAAGTACTTACAGATGCTCAGCCACTCAGATTGCCTGGCTGGCCAAACATCTGAAACCCTGTAATTTTGAAGAGAAGGTACTATGCTTCAGACAATGAAATAATTTTTGTGGCAGCAGAAAAAGAGAGATGATTTTGAAAAGAAGAGTTTTTTAAAATCAGAATTTCAGTTGTGATCAGTAACTAAGCTTAACACGAAAGTCAGCCTATTTTAATTATCATTTATAATGAATGCGACAATACAGGCTTTTAAAGATAACCATGGAATGGAATCATGAGACAGAGCAGAAGAAAGAGTTGAAAACCTCAGGGCTAAACCCTCATTTTTCTAACAGACAGAATTTGGGTGAAACTACTATTTACATCAACAAAGACCGTGAAGAACAGGTGCCCCAGAGTTTGGACCCCATGAAACAGAGAAAGCAAAGCCATAAAAGACCTGCAGATTTCATTTCCCTATCTTTTGGAAGACATGACCTCCTCTGCTGATCAAACAGAATATAGGAAGTTATGATCAAGATAAAGTCATTTGCCTGGTAGATGTTAAGGTCTGCTTTACAATGCTAAAGCACCAGTGTTGGTGCCTTGTAATTCCCTGCTAATAAAAGACACTGCAGAGTTATGAGTGTTATTACAGGCTAAAGTCAGTGACAAAGAAATAAAGATCCATGAAAAAGCACAAGATTTAACATCAAGATGGTCCCTTACAAGTCTTTCTTTCACCATGCCAAATGGTTTATCATGGTAATGTTTGGCCACAAAGGCAATTAGAAGGATTTGAAGTCTCTCTGGAGAACTTTGTGACACGCACATCTCCAAGGCTCTGTGGTGACTGACAGAATTTGGCACGGCTGTGGCCACAGAACCACCACCAACAGTGGGGCAGGTTCTGATCAGATGTCTTACAAGACATGAGCCAGTGCCAATAGGGACATGCTGACCTTCTTTTTACAGACATTGCTGGTAAAAAAAAAAAAAAAAAAAAAGACCAAAAGACCTCCATCCAAGTTAAAATAGAAAATGCAATAAAATACTTTAAAAATCTTATCAATAATGTGGGTCTGTTGACAAAAGTTTGTTCTGAGTTAGTGGTTGAGGTTGTAGGAGTTAATTCTGCCACCTCAGTGTATCCTGGGGAATAAAGCAAGTCAAGACTCCCTTACCAGAAAGCCCTTGACACAATATATGTCTTTATCCTAAGAGTTTTAGATTTTCATTTAGAGTTTACACCAAGATTTCAGGGGTTTTTCCCCCTAATTAATGCCCTCTGTGCTATCAGTTACACAAGATCACAGACTTCTGAACCACCAGTCATTAGAGTCTTAATTTCCACCTTTGCCACAAACCTTGGGTGAAGTCAAGGTTCTGCCCTCCTCTGTCTCACTCTTAAAACAGGACCAAAAAAGCTTCTTCTCCAGATCAGGGCAGCTTAGGTTCTGTGCTCTCAGATGCCGCTCCTCCCCTAATAAGCACTAATTAAGGGCATTTAAACCACTTAGATTTACCTTTGCTTGGGACTTTTAACCAATAAATTAGAATTATTTATTTCTTACCAACTCCAACCCTGGCTCTTGCAGAGTGCAATGCTGGTGTTCCAAAAGGTGTTTTGAGGACAAAAACTAAATATCTCTGCAGGGCTGCAGTCACTCAGTTCATGTTCCCAGAGATCTAATGTGTTTTTCCTTTTAATAAAGAATATTATTCGTAGTTACAAGTGGAATGTGCTAATAAACGTGGCTGATAATGAAATAGAACTACAAGCAAAATTAGCTTGCGGATCAAATTTTTAAAACCACAGGTTTTTTGATAGAGAAATTTGGTATGTTTTATAGTTGCATGGATGATATTCACTGTGTCGATAAAACCCTCAATATTTAGCAGAAGAAATGATCCTTTGGCTCCAAGATACAACAACATCTAACAAATATAGAGGATGTCAGGCATACTCAATGCCCACAAGGGCCCAGACAATTTAAACCCAGAAGTTTTCCCCTTTGTTCTGCTATGGCTATAAAACATAAAACACTTCAACTTTTTTTTCCCCTCTCAACATTTTCAAACATAACAATGAAAAAACAACTGTTTCAAAATTTTTCACATGAAAGGGAACATTATTATAGGCCATTCTTTCCTAGAAATCTTTTAAGTCTTATTTATTAACAGAATTAATCTGATCATAAGCTGGCTGACATACAAAGTGTTGACATATGTCATCTTCCAACCATGCTTTGCTAATGAAATTTTGGTGTTAATTCAGGGATATAACAGAATCCTGGAATCTGTAACAGGAATCAAACAACAATTGTGGTTCATCTGGCAAAAAAAGCATCATTTCCCCCCTTTTCTGTTGTGGGTTTGTCGCTGTATGCTCTCCATCATCCATTTCTTTCCAGAATCTACTTTTTGATGTGGAGTCCCCACTTGGCCATCAACTTCAGCATTAAAATGCTCTGAACATGTTCTGCAGTTCCAATCCCAGGAAATGTTTTGTACTTTTAATCCCAGAATCCGAAAGGATTTCATAAAAAAGTAAACAACTAAGCCTAAACAACTAAGGCTGGGATTTCATAAATAACCTCCAGGTATCTTTACGATGCCACCAACTTCTTGTTCTGCCCAGTCCAGTAACCAAAAGCAGCAGAGAAGTTTGGTAAATGCTCTGACCATTGGAATTACCAAGCTCCAGGCTGCTGTGGGTAAGTCACTACAGGGATGCAAGAAACATAACTTAAAAAAAAAAAGTTTAGCCCACACTTGAGTGCCCAGGGAAGCTCCTGCACAGACATTCCCAGGAGTTCAATGCCCAGCCCCTCACTGGAGGGTGCCGGCTGCTGTCCCAGTCTGAAGCATCACAAAGGGGTAAGAGATGTGGCAGTTCAGGCAGCTTTTCCAAACATCTGCAGGGCATTAGCACAGCTCTGATCCCAACTGATCCTGGGGCCCAAGGCAGTGGTTCCTGATCTCTGGGGTGAGCACAGGTGAGGCACAGCGCAGTGACCAGGGGAGCTCTGCTGATTTGCCCTCTCAGCCCCAGCTCAGTGTCCCTGGGCTCTGCTCCAAAGAATTTAAGTCCTGGTAAGCTCAAAGCACAGACATCTCCATGGCACTGAAGGGTGAGCTGGGTTTTTGGGGTCAGACCTCAGCTGCTGTGGGCTCTGCCACAAGACATTGCTACTCCACGGCAGTCAAAGTGGTCACCCTACAAGCCACAAGAGAGGAATGTGATGAGCCGAAGTTTTATCCTGATTTTACGAGTGATAACAAGTTCGGCTTGCCCTTAGGCCAGACCAACTGCAGCCTAACACAAGTGCCAAGGCCTTCAAGCATTTGTCTCAAAGTGACCCAAACTGAGGCCACTGAAGCCAAAAGCGTTGTTCAAATTGGGTTTTTAGGTCATCAAAAGAAGCAAAATGTTCTTGAAAATTTCATTTATTCTTCTTGACTAATATTTAAGATACTACCTTAAAAAATACTGAGTTGAAGGAGATGGGTGCAATTGTGCAATAATAAATCAGAAATCTTTTACTAGCAAAGAGACTCAGGAATTTGAATTAACATCAAAATCATGTATTATGGCATCCACATCTGGATATCACTTTACTGTCCAAATCCAAAACTTCTCTGAGAGACAGTTGGTTTCTGTAAAAATGTATTTCTCCCTTTGAAAGGAAATAATAATTGGAAGGTCTTACAGGAAGCCACCCAATACCAATAGAGGAAATTGCAATCTGTTCCTCAATGTTAGTTTAAATCAATGTTATATTTAGCAAAGGCTGTTTTTTAATGATAGTATTTTCATTAGCTTTTACCACACTGAGTCTCCTCGAAGGCTTACACCATATTAAGAATTCCTTTGTTTGTAGAATGTTTCTTTAATCATCCCTCGAGGTCTTCAGCTTACCCTAGGTTAGATGTTGTTCCCCATCTCCAGGACATCCAGAATTCCACTTTCACCAAAACCTTTTTTTTTCCCCCAGGCCAATAAAAAGCAAAGTATTTCTGCATATGCTTGCCGAGAAATATGTGTGGTTCTTAAAAATACTAAGTGATCAAATATTAAAACCACCTTTTTCTGTTTCCAGAAGTATACACAGCATTTTAGCTTCCTAGGAATTTTCTGCTTGGGGATTTGGATTTCAGTAAATTTCCATTAAATCAGTGGTTTCAAAGGAAGATTTTTTTCAAAAAAGTACAGTATTAATGATCCTAAACAAAATTCAAGAACTGCAAGGAAAACAGCTCTTCCAATTTCTTCTCCAAGTTGACAAAATCTTTTAGAACATACTCCCAGCACCAGTGCTAAAAACTCTCTGGGACACTGCTCAGAAATCCTGTGCAGAATTTCCCTGTGGTTTTTATGGATTTCATTATATTGTGAGGTAATAACATCAAAATTAAGTTTATAATAGCTGAACACAGATTTACATGCAGAAGGGTTTCATACCACCTATAATCACTAGTGTTCAAAAACTGGTGTTGCCAACTGCTGAATTATTCCACTGAATGTAACTTAAGTGAATCCAGAAATTCAACAGTAGAATTTGCACCAGAAGAAAAAAGCTGCTGAAGAGTCTAAACCATGTTTTTCCAACATGTAACTCAAGAAGGTACCATGATAACTTGAATTACACTGTGTTTCTGACTCTGTGGAAGATGATTCCACTGTCACAGGGTTTCTGCAGATCTTGGTGGCCACTGGAAAAGTGAACTACAAACAGTCCATGTTCCTAAGTGGTAAAAATTCACTTGGACCTGAAAATAATGTGATTTACCTGTGTTCTATCTGCAGAGTCTGGTGATAAAATAACCTACCTGTGGTGATTCCATTTGGGTAACAGATTAGAGCCAACGTTTTTATAGTTACATCTTTCACAGAATGATCAGAAAGAAAATTCTTTTCCTCAACAAACACACAAATATAGGCAGACTTTTTCCTTAAGAAAAAAATTATCATTAAAAAATTGATGAAAGAAACGGAAAAGCACACTGCAGATGATGGGACAGTAATGACAACCTAATGCAAGTCATTCCAATATAGAGGACAGCATTAACTGTACCACAATCCAACAGATTTCCAACATTTAAAACCTTCCATGGTATCTCTTAGGCACAAAAAATTAGGTAAATTGTAGGAGTTGATTTTTTCATGAGTTCTGACATTTAATAATGTAATTCTTTGGTACAAGTAAACGTCTTTACAAAGGAAAAGGAATTTCCTTCATCTAGACACCCACTCATGAGGCATTTTCATTGCCAACATGAGCAGATTACATGAGTTTCAAAATTTTTCCATTGCTCTTTACTACTCCGAGAAGAAAAAAATGTTTACAAACTAATTCTGCTCACTTCCACAGGTGGGATTCTCTGCAGCCACTTCGAGTCAAGGTGTCAAAACAGCAAGAACAGAATCTGGCTATTCAGTCTTAATGAAAAAGGCCAAAGAATGCAATTCTAATGCAAAATATGTATAAATCCAACAAACAAAACTATAGTTAACAAACACTTTATTCCATTAACATTCAGCATGGACTTTGCTTATATTTTTCAATGGAGGCTAAGGACAAACTTTCCTTCAATGCAGCCTTAAACATGAAAGTTGGGAAGGTTTGTGAAAACCAGGCTGCAGCCCAGGCCATGCTGCTGCCTCACTCTCCTACTTTTCACCTTTCCTCTCTTTCAAGCCCTGAAAGCACAGCATAAAGGTGCTGAAAATACACTAAAACATCAGGGCCAGTACAAAAAGAAAGAGAACAGGAAAGATTCAAGTATTTGACTGACGTGGATGGATTAGATTTGCCAAATCCAGGCGTTTTATGCAGGCATAGGATCAGCTATGTATATATATATCCTTTTCCTCTGAAAGGGAGCCTGAGTCATCAGCTCCATCAAAGCCAAGGTCTGGGGATGTCTGGGTGAGCACTGTGTGAACAGGAACCATTCCCGCATTCAGAACTTTTAATTACCCTCACCCAGGCATCAGCGACTGAAATCCCCAGATTACCTTGATTGCTCTGTCATTATCTGTCATCAGCTGCTGCTTCTCATCTTCCAACTTCTGTGCAACTTCCTGGAGCCGCTGCTCCGCCGCAAGCTGCTGCCGGCTGTTCTCCTCTGTCAGGGAGGAAATGGTTGTCTTCAGTTCAGCTATCTCCTGAAAAGAAAGCAGCATGTTAAAGCTCCCCTCAGTAAAAGACATGTATTTTGCATGTTTTTTTATATAAACACGGCACTGGCAAGCTCTGCTGTGCAAGCTGGATGTTTGAAATTAGCACCCTGCACACTAGCAGGGCATGAAATTCCACGCAGAGAAAAGGAATAGAGCAAGGCTCTAAATGACAAGAATCGCTGAACACAAAATATTTGGAAGTGTTTTCCACTAAGACATTCCAAAATATTTACTTATGAGAACAAAGCACATCTGTGATCTTCATACTCAAGCCTGTTCTCCGTCTCCCACCGCTCCGAAAGCAGGAGTGTGAGTTTACATTGGGCTGGTGGTGCTCCTCTTCCAGGAGGAAATTTTACAGCTTGATACTGCTGAGAAGAAAAACACCCACGTTCACACACTGGACTGAAATTTAAACTTGACAGTGAAATTTCTGAGCTGCTGAAAGGAGCAAATTTTGCTGAGCAATACAGTGGGGACCTGACTCCACATCTAGGACCTTCATCTAGACCTTTTAGGTGATTCACTCGTGATTTGTTGAATTGTATTTGTTCTACCTTTTTCATCACTGGGCAAAGTCGTAACTAACCCTGATCCTTCAGGCATATTTACAGAATTTTATACTGACATGTCATCACCCAGAAAAGCACTTAAACATGTGGGAGAGTAACTGACTTTAATGTATATATTCAAGCTTAAGGTTAAGCTGCTGTAGCAGCGTATTATAGTCTAATTCTAAAAGCACTTTAGCACACAGGCAGTCCAGTATTTGCCAGGCCTCCTTACTGGCAGAGAAACATTTAACTACATTAATTACATGGTTATTTAGGAAAAAAAACCAGTTAAAAACCCCCTAATAATAGGCCAGGACTAGTGTAAGAAGAAATGCACTACAAATGAAAGTACTAATATCAGTGAGAAAGGGGAAAAGACCTGACTAAAACCCTGTAGTAAATTTATTTCTCTACCTACCTGAAAATCCCAGGAAGTAACCCAGATTATGTGTAAAACCTATCTTTGTATTTCTGTATTGCTTTTCTAAAAAACAAATACATCTTTAAAAAGATAATACCCGCTAAAAGGAAGGGTTTTTGAGACCACTATGCCAAAGTTTAGAGATTATATGGACAGGGTGTAACTCTCTAGCCAGAAGTAAGCAGTGTCTCTGGGTTTGCAGTTTAGGTCATTGTTTAGAAGACAGATAATTTGCAGAAATGTGGTTTTACCTGGTGTGCAGGAGAAAGCAGAAGAAAGCAATGAATCATATAAATTATTAAGATAACAACTTGAAGCCATGCAAATCTATAGAATTTTGTGTCCCATTTTGTTACTTTAAAAGCAAACAAAGTAACAAACTCCTCAATATAAGACAAAACTGAGATTTAAAGCCTTTACTGGGTTAAGACCCTGGTCTAGCACAGGAGTTCTGCAATGCATGCAAGGAAATTTCAGCAGGAATTGAAGAAGAAAGATCTGCTTTGTGCAGTACCTTTCAGAGCAAAAATTTCTATTTACTTTGTATAAACTTCAGATGAAATTTCTTGAAGTATCTTCTCTGTGTGGGTGTTAAAAGTGAATGTTCCAAGAGGCCACAGAGAGTAAGATTAGACAGATGCTGTCAGCAACGCGACCACAAGAAAAGTTGTGATCGACCAATTATTAATAGCAAGATACAAAAAAACCCCAAACCCAACCATGTCCAAGTAACTTGGGGGATTGATTTAAACCCACACAAGTAAAGAAATTCAGACATCAGGGTGAAACTGCTTTATTGAGCCAAACAGCCCTGAGAGATGATGGATGTGTTGTGTCTGCCCCAGAAAGTGCCGAGGAACTGGGTCCAGCTCTCCCCAATAAAACGTCCCAGCTACAGCAAAACCACCTTAATACAAAACACGTCCCCAGATTTTTCCATCTTGAGACTATTCTGCAGGCCAATAAATGTCAGTCTGACAAAATTTATTATGACATTTAGGTTAAAGAGTTCTTACCTTGCCCTACACTACCTACATGTTCCCGCTGCAACAATTAAAGCAATTTCCCTCATCCCTTGCTTAAAAATTCAGAAATGCTTCAATTATTCCAACTGTCTTTTTAAAAATGGACCAAGAACCATTTTTGTATTGACACTGGATTGTGTCTGGCGTGGATAGGCTGCCTTGATTCCACTCCCATGTGGGTGATAATGACAAAAGATAAATAGAGGTAGCAATGGAAGGGATCTCTTCCTTCAGGTCTGATGCGGATTAAATGTTACTTTTTGAGCTTTAACCATTTCCTGCATTTCAGGTTCAGATGGAAAGATAAAAAATAAGAAGTTTTTTTGTTGTTGTCTCTTCTTTTCTTTCTTTATAAATAAGGCTCTCAAAAATGACTAAATTACTAATTTAAAGTTACTGAAAAGGTATTTAGGAAAGAGAACATTCTCTCTGATTTACCACAGAATCGTGGAATTGGTGAGGGTGGAACGGACCAGTTTAAAGAAGTATCACCCAGAGCTGGTTGTTCAGGATCAGCCCAGTCCAGGTTTTAAGAATCTCCAAGGATGGAGACTCTACAACCTCTCTGCATGCAAATAAATGTGTAAAAATACACATTAGATTTTAGAATATAAAGACATTTACCAATGATTCTGATAAATGCAGTGTGAAAAAGTGACAGCCAATAAATGTCACCAAAACAACTGAAGTCACAGTTTTGGACAAGTGTTACAGAGAATGAGACTCAAAGGAGCTGAAAAGCTGAAATCAAGAGTTTTAAATATTTTTGAAGTGTTGGTAAAACAGTAAAGTTTGCAGTTTCTTGTTATTGTCTCACTGATCACTTCTATCTAGTTTAGAGGCTGCTAAACCCTTCTTTGTAGTGTTTTTATTGATTTTACAAGACTATTATTGGATTACTGGCTGCAAACACACTTTGCAATGCAAGGCAGACATTCTGCTGTGGCTGGGAGCAATGAGGAGAATGACACTTCCACACAAATCCTCAGGGCAATTTTCTTCTTATTAAAAGCTTAACTTCTGGTTGCATCTCCATCATTTTTCACACTTCAGTACTACCTGTCAGTCAAACTGAAAGCTGAAGTATGTAAAAATCATCCTGTCTTACTATTTTTAAGTATATATGTAAATTCAACACTCATTTTCATCTTCTGAGTTCTCTGAAGAACAAAAACTCAAGTCAAAACCAGTCTGCCTCCAGGACACTGACATTCCTCAAGGTGTTATTTTGGGCAGAAATGCAGAACTGGTGGGGATCAATGATAAAGATGAAGAAACCTTGGGTGACACCACCTTTAACATGAAATCTAAGTCCTGGCTGTGCACCTGTCTCTGGTTCTATGAGCAGTGCTGGCTGCTGGAGCACCTCACCTTCCTTCCCATGGGCTGAAGGAGGACTCAGTCCTCTTGGGTCCTCGAGAGATGACAATGTAGATGAAAAAGATGAAATTCAGAACTCAAAAAAACCCACCTGTATTTTCCAGCCAGCTTAAAGCTCTGTGGTTTATTGGTTAAAATCTGCAAGAAGACACTGGATGTTTGATTTGGTAACATTTGGGTTACGACTTCTCTCGGTTGTCAAGACTTAAGAGCAGAAGCAACTCCACTTTTCATCAAGTCTCCAAGTGGAACAGGTTCACCTGAGCTCCCTGTCTCCTGGCCACCTACCTGCAAGGACTTGGCCAGTTTCTGGCTGTACTCCTCCTCCATCTGCTTCAGCTGGCTGTTGGCCTGGAACACACACAAAAGACAACCCCGTTAGCTCAGACAGAGGACGTGTACAGACACTTTGCCACCGGGCCCTGGGCTTGGCACCTCCTCCACATGCCTATCACTGAGCGCCGGCCCCGCGCCAGCCCCAACGCCCTTTTGTGGCAGCCAAAAAACCGCCAGGGCTGGGCTTTGATCTCGGGCCAACTATTCATCACTTAAAAGAGGGGAGAAATTGTACCTCTGCTGCCAATTATTAGAAAAACATAAAGAGTTCTGCGGATTAAAAAAAGAAAAAAAAATGAGAGAATGAGTGTGTGTGTGTGTCTGTGTGTGTGTGTGTCTGTGTGTCTGGGGAAGGGGGCAACACACACAAATGAGTTTATCAGGATGAGTTTGTTTCTGAACAGAGGGGAAAAACTGAGGAGAAAGTCCAGACAGAGGCTGCCAGGGCACAGTGCGACATGGGGGACACAGCTTCACCTCTCAGTTCTGTAACTGTCCTTTGTCCCATTCCTCATCCCTTCCTAGGGAAAGGTGGGGATTACACTGAAAATCCACCCAAGATGCAGCTGAACCAGCTTGGACATACAGCTCTTTCCTCACCACAGCATTTTTTTTCACAACTCAGAGCTAAAGAACTGAAAACAAGGCTGCTTGGTCATATCAGAATCCAACAAGCAAATATTTCTATAACCCCAGGATAAATAGCTCTTAAGGCTTTTTTTCCTCAAATAATTTAAGTTCAGAAATAATTTTATAGTAGTGATATTAATAAAAAATAAATACAATTTCATTTCAGGAGAGAAACTAGGTTTGTATTTTTCTTGCAGAAACCAGCCCAGCCCAGCCCCACAATGCTGTCCTCAGGTGAACTGCTCGGTGCTCTCGTCTTCTTGGCTCTCAAACTTCAGGACAGGTGTCTAAGACAAATATTTTCTTCGGGGGGACAGAATATCGTGCAGCTGAGTTCTGAAGCAAATTTAAGCTGATTAAGTTTTCAAAATCTACCTGACCTCCTGCTCAAACCTTTGATCTGTCGTCCTGAGTTTTACGGCACCGCATCCAGCGCCCAAACACCGGCTCCCGCCAGCACCTCTTCGGGGGGACCAGAGAAACCACAGGGGCCCCCAAAGCCTCTGAACCCTGCGTGGATCCAGCTGCAAGGCTCAGACTCCATTTCAACAAACACCAGGGATTTCAGGCAGGCAAAGAGTCTTATTGATTTTACTGGGCTATAAATTGAGGAGCTTAGAGCTGCAGAGCATTTCCGGATCGTCATGGTACGGCTGGAATCATCTTCAGCAATCCGGGCAGTTCTGTAAGGTGCAGCTCAGTGTAAGAATATTACAGCCAGTTCAAAGTAATCCTAAACTTTATATGAAATCGCAATTTCAGATCTTGAATCCCTTCAAATTCCAAAATTATGAAACATATGGATGTCTCCATCTGTTTGTTGGTATTAAGGAATCTATTAAAAACGTTAATCAAAACCAATTATCAAATTTGTGCATCATTTTTGAGATAACATTATGGTTTAGTAATAAACAGAGATAATGGCAATACACACTGGTTTAAAACACATCTAGAAGAATTCTGGAGCCCCAGACAAATTAAATTTCACTTTTCCTACATTTATCACTCAAAAGTGAACCACAAACACTGTAAGGGCCCATGGTGGGGGTGCATAAATAAAAGGAGTGGTGACACAGCGCCCGTTATCCCAGGGAGCTCTGTCCATGCTCTGTTTCTCCTTGTACTCAGGCTGACCCACATTAACACTCGTTCCATTGTACTGCAGCCTAGTTTCAGATGATGTTTTACCACCCCTGCATGTCATAAAGTGACTGAAACTGCCAGTTTATCTTTAGAGAAAAAAAGTAAAAAAATAAATTACAGCACCAGCATAAATTACTGTTACTCCCAGAAAGGGAGAGGGACTCGTCAGCAAGGCACTGCACAGATCATGTTACAGCTGCTCTCGCTCAACTTGCCTGGGGTAAAAGTCCTCATCTTTCATAGAAGCAGCTTTATAAACTCCTGAACCCACAGAAGAAATTCCAATAAATAATAAAAAACCACTCATGAGTTCCATAAACAAATTAGAATTTGTTTGTTCACACTGAGTGGAATCAGGCTGACCTCTGAGAGACAGGACAGAGGTGATCCAAAAGAAAGATACGCCGAATTTCAGTGTTTTATTCCTAACAAAAAGCAAAGAATGGACATCCTACCAGTTTACTTAAAAGGAATTGCAACATTTTATTTTATAATGGCTTTAACAACTTCCAGTTAGCAAAATATTTATAAGCTTTGTCTCCTGGTCACCAACAAACCATAAATTCTTGCATTTACTTCCAGTCCCAAACATCCCTAATGGAGGGGTCTGAATTTGAGAGTACTAAGCTACCAAAGCTTCCACTGGAGATGGCACGAGCACATCTAGAGGGGCTCAGGTTGTCTAAAACTGGTGACATTGGCCTGGTGGCACCGAAAACCATGGACACTCCCTGCCAGTACCTTAGAGAGTCTAACAGGAAGGCTGGAGAGGAACTTTTCACAAGGGTGATGGGAAAAGGGGGGATGGCTTCCCACTGCCAGAGGGCAGGGATGGATGGGATATTGGGAAGGAATTGTTCCCTGTGAGGATGGTGAGGCCCTGGCACAGGGTGCCCAGAGAAGCTGTGCCCGCCCCTGAATCCCTGGAAGTGTCCAAGGCCAGTTTGGACAGGGCTTGGAGCAACCTGGGATAAGGGAAGGTGTCCCTGCCCGTGGCAGGGGTGGGACTGGATGGGCTTTAAGGTCCCTTCCAATCCAAACCATTCCATGATTCTGTGGCTCCTGCTGACTTCAGCTTTTCCCTGAGGTCTGTAACACCCAACAGCTCTTGCATCATCACAAACCACACAAGCAGCTCTGATGAAGGCAGAGACCACAATTTACAGCACTGCTCAGCTGAAAAGATCCAACTCATGGGGCTGCCTGGGCACCCTCTTTTCCACTGCCATCTTTTAACTGCAGAAATATGAAGCTTCTCCTTTCTTAAAACCTGCAACTAAAACTAATTTAATACCTCTTTATATAGGCTGTTGCTTTGCAACCAAGGGAGACACAAACCACCTTCCCTGGGGCAGAGGTAGCACTGCTACACACAAAAAAATGCCTTTTAACTCTTTTTTGTTTTAAGGAATGAGTAAATGCACACAGAGATCTGTGCAGGGAACATCGGGGGGGATTTATGTCACATTTATCTCCACAAGGAGAAGGTTCACACTGGCCTGTGCACACACAGCAGTTTCCTGGGCTCCTTCTTTTCCATCTGGCTGCTGGGTTCATGTGCTGGAGGAAGCACGAGCTGTTTCTGAATTATTTTAAGGGCATTCCCTCCCTTTCAGGTTACATGCTATGTCAGAAACATAATGAATAAGAATTCAAGTGGAAGGTGAACATTTGGAGGCTCAGCCAGTATTCATTAAAGTCGGGCTCTTTTTATAGCAATGGGCAGTACTGCAAATAGAGTTAATGGTCTGAAACCAGTTTTCCATGTGCAAGAGGTGGCTGCTGAAATTCCCACTTGGCAGAAGCTTGTCAGAAATATAAATCGGAATATCCATTTTTATAATGAAAAAGGTTTAAATTGGATAAGCTGCAGAGGAATTCCACTGATTCAAAAACTAACTCCTGTTTAGTTTCACACAGTTAATATATATTTTAGCTAAAATTATCTGATTATGACAAGTTAACGTGCAGTTATTTTACATTACAGAGCGAGGACTTTTGCATTAAAAAGATTATGTCCTTGTTGCAGTTAATTGGTTTTAAAAACCAGCTATAATTCTTTCACAAGCCTCAAGCATCATATTGTGGTTGCCGAGCAAAACTGCATCGACTTCAACAAAACATTTCACGTAAAAATTAAAACTGTTATTAGCACTACAGACATGGTGTCTGAATTAATGGCTGCTCTTCTAACACAGCCCCATTTTCACTTTCTCCTTTCATGAAACAGAACAGCATCAGTAAAAGAGCACAGGATCTATGACAGGACCACACCACAAAAGCACACCGTGTCCTACCCTAATTACAAAGTATTTATAAGCTATTTTTAAAGTATGAGGTGTATCAGAGGGAATTTTTAGTTCCAGTTCCACTCAATGGAGCACAAGCCCTAAACAGCCCCAAGGTCACTCCCGGGTCCATCTGCTCCAGCTGCACTTTGGGGTTGGCAGCCACGAGGACAATTCCATCCTCCAGCAACATCCATGGAGGCATTTGGGAAGTCTTGGATGTTTATCAAAAATGAAGCTGTTGAGAATCTTTGGAACATTACAAATCTGTGCACAGTGTTAGATACTGGGAAGAAATCCTTCCCTGGGAGGGTGGGCAGGCCCTGGCACAGGGTGCCCAGAGCAGCTGGGGCTGCCCCTGGATCCCTGGCAGTGTCCAAGGCCAGGCTGGACATTGGGGCTTGGAGCAGCCTGGGACAGTGGGAGGTGTCCCTGCCCATGGCAGGGGTGGCACTGGATGTGCTTTAAGGCCCCTTCCAACACAAAAAATCATGGTTTAGTGATGGGCTTGGCAATGTTGGGTTTATGGTTGGACTTGATGACCTTAGAGGTCTTTTCCAACCTAAATAATTCCATGTTTCTCTATCTTCCAGCTTTGGAAACAGCTCTCATAACTAGAGTTTTATATATACACACACACCCCACCATATTCACTGATAGAGAAGTAGCAGATTTAAGAAGTTTTCTGCTTAGGGTACTAGATATGAAAGAATCATTTTTCAGAATGCCTGCAACTAGCTAAAAGTGGCCATCCATAAGCTGATCCTCCATAATTAGTTAGATAAAAGTGTAAGCAAACTTAAAAAAAAAAAAAAAAAAAAAGAAGAAGAAAAAAAGGAGGAAAAAATCAAAGGGTGGGGGAAGAAGAAGAAAGAAAACTTGCTCCAGGGAAGAGCAACTGTTCTCTGATGTGCAGCAAGGAATTTAACATCAAAGAACTAATGTAAATGGGGCCCATTTACCTCAAAAAACAACACACCACTCCACATTCTGGAATATTTCTATTTTAAGTTTGACAGCATTATGCTTTGTACCAAAATTCAAGATTGTGCAATTTGATAGATGTCAGAAGAAAATGACCTTCAGAACAGCTAACGGTGGAAATCTTTGTTAAGAAGTATGTTAAAACCCTCTGTATAATATCTGTTTAAACTTCAGAGATCAGCAGATTGCCTTTAAAGTTCATCTGATTGTACATAAAAATTCCATTCGGACTCAAAGCCTGAAACATGCATTTTCCTTATGTGCTTCTAATACTGACAGTGGGTGACTTCCTACACCAATACTCCTGTTCTTTCTCCTGCTCTCCCCACCAATCAGACAAAAATGAAAGCTGGATCTCTGTTCAGCAGTGAAAATAGCACACCAGTTCAGATATGTAATCTGAACCACCCAAAAGACCATTAAAAATAGCTGAATACCCAAAATGATGTTAACAGAATAATTAGTCAAGTACCAAATGACTTCAAGGGTTTTGAAAGTGAATGATAGAAATCCCAAAATCCTATTAATATTCTATTTTACATTTCACTTTTGGAGGTCTACAAATCTTTTCCTTTTTATTTTTTTTTCATTAAATATACATCTTTAGGAGAAAAAACCCTCTCATTCATGTGTGAAGTACTTTTCATTGGGAAAAACCCAGGAATGAATAGAAATGACTTTGACAGTACCTGCACAGAGAATTGCCTTTCTGCAGCACATTGTAATTCTGTGCTTAATGGGGGCCCACTGAGAAACTGCTTCTGCAAACTGTGCCTTAGGAAAACTCCAAATTCCAGACTTTTCATTTAAACCAACAGAGTATTTCTAATAATTCTGAAATTATGTGGAGGAACTAAATACAGACATTTAACTCTCCCAGAAAGTCTTCTGTGGGACTCCAGCTGCAGGGTGGCTGATGCCCAAGTTACACCAGCCTTACACCAGGACACCTTTATTCCCTTCATGGATTTACTGAGCATCTAAATATTCCCCAGCATCACTGATGCTGATTTAGAGTCAATATTGCTGTCAGCCAGGCATATTATTTTAAAACAAACTGGCCTAAAATACCAGCTTCGCATATAAGACAAGGATTTAAAACCAGACTAACAGCCTGGGTTTACCACATGCAGTTGTTTAATGCTTGAACTACCCTTCACAGAAGACAATACTGGTGAGTGCATCAGGCACTTAAAGGACTGGCAGAGAACTGTGGTTTAATCTGAAGCTGTTCTGGGACATTTTGCCAAAAGATTGTGTGGGTGTGATAAGCTCTGGGCTGGGATCATGGGCAGCACAGGCAAAGACGGCTGATTTTCGTTTGATTTACTCTCATCAATCATCAGATGACTGTCGGCAAAATCGGTATTGTGCTTTGTGGTGACAGAGATTCCTGCAAATGAAGATATTCAAGTGATCATCACAGATGTCATTGCTTCTCATCTGCCATCCATCACACTGGGCAGCTGGGTTCGAGATTCCTCAGTAACTTCCTATTCACACCAACTTTTGGGTCAAGTTTTATGTTATGGCACAGTTCTTCCTACAGCTCAACACTCAAATGAGATAGAGTAACCTAGCCAAGATGGGGAGACTGCAGCACTCTCCACTTTAGGGTCCCTAAATCACAAATACATTCCTGGATTACCTTCTTAATATTTCCTGGTTTTCTTCTGTTCCGTGCAACTAAACAAAGGTGATTATTTAAACTGGGTTTCAGATATTGTATCAAAAGTGGTGGCATGTTCTTTTTCAGAGCTTTAACAAAGAAAACATGCACCCAACAAGAATTACCTGACCTTTGACAAGCTGCCTTTATCCCTGAGAAATACCGGACACTCTGCTACGCAGGCACTTCACTCCTCTCCCCAACTCTGACGTAAAGAAGTTTCCTGAATCACTCAGGCCCAGATGTTTCTGGTACCCACACAGCTGACACCCAGCGAAACCACGAGGCTGTGAAACACCTTTGAAGATGCAAGTCGAAGCTAAAGTTTCCTCCACAAATAGAAGGCAACAGTCCCGAGATGTGACACTGATCCTATGACTATTTAATCTGAGCTTTACATAACACAATTCTTTCCGAAACTGGAGATTGCCGAGACCCAGGCACTTTATCATTATTTATCAGCTAAATTCACACGTCTTGATTTTTGCCAAGGAGAGACTTTAAGGTTCCTGAAATAATTATAAAGGGATAAGAATGAGATTTTTGGGTTTTAGATTCTGCATTGCTGTTTTAAGTTGAATTTTGTGGCAATAACAAGCATGTATTAATAAGACAATGAGCAGAAAGACGTTCTATGTATGTATCATTTTAAGATAGAATCTTTGCTATCAAATAGAAGAGAAACTGGGAACAAAAGGACAAACTCTGTATCCCTGAATTAACTCAGTACCACTAAATTAACTCAGTATCACGAAGTTAACTCAGTATTAGGAAGCGACATCATTAGACAAGAGCCCAACAAAAGTTAAGCTTCTACAGTTGGAAAGACAGACACTGAAAACATGACCAAATCCCCCAAAAAATCTGTGATCTGAAGCCATCAGTGCTCCTTAGCAAGATTATGCTGGATTACATTTTGTAGTTTTAAATACGACAAGCTTCCCGAAAAGAGTGACAACTTCCCAGAGCCAGAACGCACTGAGGAGAAACTTCCCAAGTCCAGCAAAGGCCCAGTTAAAAAGAAAATGAAATATATTGCTCAATCATCAAAGCAATTAAAAACATAAATAAGGCATTGCAAGACTCCTAACATTCCCAATGTTTAATTATTTATCTGTTCTCTGTCCTGCAGCTGTAGGTCAGAACTAACTCCTCTGAACTAAATACAGGAGAACTCTTTTGGGGATTTGTACCTTATTCATTTTCAAGCAAACATTCAAATTCATTTCAAATTCACACAAGAACTGCAACAGTTTCACCTAAATCAGATTTTCTACAAGTTAAACACCCCTCCTACACTCAGATGTGATTGTGAAACTACTTTGATCTCTGTTCCCAAATTTATTGCTCTGTGTAATCCATGACAAAATATAATGTGATTTACTGTATCTCTATATGACAGCCCAGCAGCTGACAGAACTTAATAATTTAGCATAAGAAAAAAACCCTTCTGGCACCAAAATATACAAATCATAATTGAGGCTTTTTAGTATCACGTTACAATGAAGCACATGCAGACTGATCATAAGAACTTCAAAACAATTAGAATTCTTTCTCACCCATTTAATGAAGGTGGGTTTTACTCCGTGACATGTTCTGCAGCTGTAAGCAAGTCATTTTGGAGCACTTTTCTTTCTTCACATTAATGACTCTGAAGGACTAATAACGTTGTTTTACCCCTTCCCTACTTCCCAAACACTCCTTCTCCTCCAAAATGAAGAAAAAAGCCACCTGCAGCTCTTCTCTATTATAATGATATGAAGAAAGAGCAAATGAGTGTAAACAGTGTCTTCAAATCGTGCCAGAATTTAAATATGCAATTATTATGTTTTATATTAGTTTGGTCTTGATCACTGAGCATTTTTTGTACATAAAGCTATTTGGAAATCTGGTTTTTTTATAGTGCTGACCCAAGCAGGGATGTCATGGACACATTCCACGGGGCACCTTTTGCAGCGGCTTGTGCTGACTCTGGGGTTTGGGGGACTTGAGAGAGTCTTTGTGCAAAGGATGCATCACCCCAGAAACTCCAAAGCAAAGTAAGAATGTGGAGCTTGTGGATACAGGAGAAATTTCTACTTCTAATTCCAAGGAACAAACACCAGTTACTGCTGTTTGCACAACCAAAGCCATGGAGAAGCCCCAGAGAAACCAGCACGGATGGCTGCAGGGACTGGGACCCAGGAGCAGGGAATCCTTCCTGTCACACCTGACCAGGAACCCAGACCTCATTCAATAATTCTGAACAAATCTAAGAATGAATTGGCAGAGCTGTTAAAATAAAAAATTCCACCAGTAATCTCACATTACAGTCACCACCATACTGGAAAACAGCCAATGTTTTCCAAATATTATCTCGTACTCAGGAATGTAAGGATAAGTAAAATTCGTAAATCAGAGAAAACTGTACCTACAAGCAATCAGCCTTTTCCAAGACACAAGGTATTGGCAAAAGAGGGAGGGAGTGAGGTCATGATTCAATTGGGCTTTTAAAAATATTTAATAAAGCTGAAATAATAAGCAATTGTGTATTACAAGATAAAGCCAGTGTGTTACAGGTTGTTTGGAGAGTGAAGAAAGGCTCAGGAAACGATTGAAAAAGTAACTACAACAGTTGTTCTGCCACTGGCAAAACCTCAGCATTCACCTTATCCACCATCCCCATGACTTTGTGAGTCTTGATCTTATGAATACACTCCAAAGGATAAAACCTGGCAGTTATGGAATTGAGAAGAGGCAGCGTGGGCCCAGGTGCTGCAGAACAAGGAGGGGTGTTTGGACAAACACTTGAAAAAGAAAGAGGAGACAGAGACAACAAAAAAACCCCACCTGTGAATGCTTCTTCAACATACTTCAGATTAATACCAGTTGGTTAAAAACCCAGGCAAACTTCTCCAACAACTACCCAGCTATAATTGATATGACAGGACACGAGTAAAGTGCGCTGAAATATGGGCCGTATGACCGAGCCTGAATTTTAATCATATCAGCCTTTGCCCTGCTGAAAGCCATCTTTTTAACTCCATATTTTGTCATAACTTACCATTTATCTCTTGTCTGGTTCTCATTTCTTAACAGCATTGCTTCAATTATTTTCATTTTTAACCCTGTGGTGCTATTTGTAACTGCAAATAATGGTGCTTGATCTCCCTTCAGACATTAAGAAAGATATTTAAAAGTGAGCCTGTTGCTCATGGGTGCACAATTTTTTCCCCACAGTGACAGTGACAGTTACACCAACTTCTCCTGGCTCCTAACTCTAGAACCAGTTTTATAAATAGAGTTGATGAGCAGACATCTGACCTGTTGATTTCTGGTTTGGGTTTTTTTGAGTTTTTATTCTTATTTTTTTAAAGGAGATAGGAGCAGAGTAACTCTGTGAATAACTGCAGCTCTTGCTCTGAAACATCTCCAGTAGGGAGAGGGCCATAAATTCTGTTTAGTCTTATTTGAGTGAAATATCCCTGAGATGATTCTACCATTTTTTTCTTCATGTTTGGCTGTGTTGATTGAAGACTCTTCCAAATGGCTCCCCTGAGGGATGATGCAATTCCTGTGACCATGTTCCTGGTCCACCATCATCCTGCTTTTTCTTTGGAGGAATCAGAAGGAGCAGTGCAAAAAGGGACACACTAGAGAGGAAACTGGTTTTTAAAAGATTTGTTGAAAGGTACTATGAAGGCAGATTAAATAATCTGTGGTTGTTGTGCTAACATACATTAAAAATATTTTTGTGAAATACATTTCTTCTTGATCTTTTGGCATCATGTTTTGCTTTTACGTGATCTTTTGGCATCACATTTCTGGTTTTGCTAGATTTTCTCCAACAAAGCCAAAGTACTACGCTCATTTTTATTAACATTAGTTGGTGAATCACTATCGCTGTGTCAGAAACGTTCAAGAACCAAATGTAATTTAATGTACACAGGCTCTACAAAACAAAAACAATAAAAATATTACTACTCTGGAACAGAGAGATAATATCATAGACAATAGTTCTTGGATTATAATGAAAAAAAATTTAGAGTCTTGGGAAACATCCAACTCTTCTTGGTAAGAATTGGAGGCTCCTTAAATTATTCATAGCTGGGGCCTAAGCTAAATAATTGATGTAATAGACTCAAAACAAGTTTAAAAAAATGGCACATCTACAACTGGTAGAGATCCTGACTGCATTCAGCAAGGACACAAACATAGGTCTGCATTACAATTAGACACAATTTAATGAGATCATTACACTCGGGAAGAATATACGTCCACATTTTATGGTTGACCTATCTGCCCCCATGTAAATAACCAGGGAATCACGGCAGTGAGTGTGAAAACAGCTCCTCTGAGTGCTCCCACAAACAAAGTTATCTGCAAGTGTGGCTTCAGTCTTCAAGTTAATGAAGTGAAAGGTGTCAGATCAAAGGTTCCATCGCATCCAGTTCTCAGAATGTCTTAGGGACAAAGATGGAACCATGTCTGGTGTTAATGAAATGTGGAGTTGGCAGAGAGGAACCAGAGCTGGAGAGACAGGACTGAGAAATGTGAACTCATGGAAGGCACAGAATGCTCGTACTTTAGGAGCAGAAGTAACTGCTTAGGGGAACCTCAATACTTTTAACCAAGTATCTCTTGGAGTATCTTTCATCTCAGAAGATGTCATATTCTTTCCCTTCATCTTCTATTTCTTTGCCAGTGCTGAACAGTGTGACATCATCTGCAACAGTGCCAGAAGAGATACTGTGAATCACAGATATTCCTGCACATGCAGCATGAATATATGCCCAAAGAGTTACATCCAACTGGGTTGAGTGAGGAATTAATCCAGCATCACAGAGCCTGATGCTGAAGGAGGGGCTGAAATGTTCTCTAGGGCACATTATCAGTACCTTATTTGCAAATTATATGCAAGTTGCTCAGAAAATAAGTATCCAACTAGAGGACACTGTCTGAAAAGTTTTGAAAAGGGCCCAATTACAAAAACATTAACTTGCAACAAAACTGTTGTATAGAATAATTATTCCTAATTAGGGAAGTGGTCACTTACAGAGTGACCTTAACTTTAAGGTCCCCAAGCATCTTAGTTTTACGTGGACTTCGCACCAGATACAGGTGGAGTGATTGCTACAGGTGAAAACTGTAAACATCAGATTTGATTTAAAATCACAGAAATCTCAGCGTACAACTAACATCAACATCACTAAAGCCCACAAGCAGGATCTGCATGGCTCTGGCCAGGTTTTGTGCCACCTTGGAGTCCCATCTCTCCAGAGGGAACCACTTCACAGCTTACTTCCATCAAAACAATTGCAGTCCCAAAACTAAAGTGTTTAACTTGTTTTTGGGGTTTTTTTGACTACAGCTCTGTCCTGTAATCAAATGTCATGTGTGTTCAGTACAGTCAATACACAAAAATGTGAATTACTTCTCCACAAGAAAAGCAGCACTGAAAGAGAATTAGATGTTCCTGGAACCTGCATAAACCTTCAACAGAATGAGTCAAAATATCTATTTAAATATAGAAAAAAAGTCAATAAAATGCTAAATGTTGAAAATTATTTAGAGAGGAAAAAAAAACCCCACCATCATCTTCTCCCACTCCAATTTACTCATGTGTGCTGCTCAAAGGGAGCTTTTTTATGAGATATTTTCAGTGTTCCAAGGTTGCTTCCTTTGAGCATTGTTAGCCTGTCCACTGCTCTGCTCAGGCCATGCTGAATGCTCATTTCCTCTGCCAAGAAAATCCCACAGAACATTACAAACAGCGGCGGCGGCCAAGCCCGACATCTGCACACACTCAGACTTTGTCTCCTGCTCTCAGTCATGCCTGGCAAACCTGGAAATGCTCCAAGTCCACTGCACCTGGCTGACGAGTGTTCATGCCCCAAGTGCTGCTGATGCAACCTGGAACACACCTGGCCCTGCCCAAATCACGCATCAGTAGAGCCCAGCTCCAGGTCTGTGTGTTCCCGAATATCAAACATGGAATGGTCCGGGTTGGAAGATGCCTAAAGCTCATCCAGTCCCACCCCCTGCCATGGGCAGGGACACCTTCCACTGTCCCAGGCTGCTCCAAGCCCCATCCAACCCAGCCTTGGACACTGCCAGGGATCTAGGGGCAGCCACAGCTTCTCTGGGCACCCTGTGCCAGGGTCTCACCACCCTCACAGGGAAGGATTTCCTCCTAATAGGACAAAACACTGCAGGAAAAATGATCCTAAAACTTTGGTCAGCTCACCTAGATATGTACAGAAAATGCTGAAAATGCATCAATATCTTACAGGAGCAAAGCAGGAAAAAACAGGCACAATCCTAAAAATGTCCCAGGAATCTCCAAAAGACACCGATCCTGACGAACCCTGGAGTGTAAAGGGAACGCTCAGGAACTAACATGACAATAAAGAATGTCCCAGCTCTAAAGCTGAGATTTTCAAGCAACAGAAAGTTACAGACCTGAATAAATCATGTGTCCCTAAATATTGAAAAGCTGTCCACAAATACCAACAAATATTTAAATGATCAGTGTGCCTGTAACGAAGACTCTTCCTTCCCCTGTCTCTGCCTCTCACTCTCCTCCTTCCCATCCCCACGGCAGCAGGACTATGGGGAGGGCAATGCCAGAGGAATCCTGGATCTTCTTCTACCCATTTGTACTTTTGTTTTTCTTGTCACTGAAGTATGAATCATTTCTTTTGTATTTCCTCATGTTCACGTTAACAACAGTCCACAATGACACAAAGCAATCCACACAGAAATCAACATTATTCACAGAGCAGATCACAGAGGAATGAGATCCCTCACTTGAGAATGGACTGACTTTCAGAAAATCTGGACAGTCAGATGTTCCACACCTAAACTGTGAAATTCAGCTTCCCATTGGATTTTTAAGGAGTCTTCACAAATTGGCACCAAAAAAAGTAACTTTAGAGAACAAATTTTTCTCCCATATTGTCCTAAATTTCAAGGTAACCTGGTAGAAAATATTTTCAAAAACAAGTTTCAAGGCTCATGCTGTAATTAAGATGCTTTTTTCCCCCTCTTGGATAAAATCATCTTCATCAAAGTTCTGTGGACTGTAATAGGATCAAGATTTGAACTAAATTAGCTGAAACTGCTACTTTTGAGCGTTAAATGGAGTTTGCCCTCTAAGCTACTTTGAGTTTTGGATTTTGTGGCCAATTGCCACAGTTCTACAATTGCAAGACAGAAATGAAACAGAATGGGGAAATGGAGATTTGAAGGTAATGCCAGGTATTTTCACATGTCTGTGAAAGACTTTTCAACAGAGATACTTTTTTCTTTTCCCCTCCTATCTTTTACTCAACATGTGCTCTTCAGATTAGGGTAAAATAGGGAAGTAGGTTAAAGAAAAAACATACAATAGCAGTTAATATAGCTTAAAATTAGCAAATTTTTTGAAAAATAGAAAAAAAATCCAACAAATTAAAGAAAACCAGTATTTCTGACAGAAATGACAATTCAAGACTATTAAAGATATTGCCCTATGAAGGATTATTTGTAACTTTAATTTGAGGATGTAAAGAAGTTAACTTTTCTTTTGCTATACTACACATGTAAAAAAAGATCAAAGAAAGAAAAGAATTGAGACTCAAATTCCATTTTTAAGCAAAAATGACAATGTCTTCCTGAGTTAAAATTAATCCTTTAATGATGAATTTCAAAGGTTTAAATACTTTCTGTGACCTTGGCTTTAAATAATTATGCCAAGCAGAGCTTTCCTTACATTCAGAAAAGATTCTGAATTGTTGATCACAGCCATTTTAATGGCTTCAGGCTGGCTGATTTCCAACATAATCCTCCGAATGCTCTTTAAAATTACAGACCAAGAACCTGACGCAGGTAAACGAAATGTCACTTGCACAAAGGCTGCTCAAACACTCCATGCAGATTGTTAATTTGTGCCACTGCACACCCCCTTGCACGAAAATGTGTGATTTAGTACCTTAATGCAACGTATAAAAGACACTTCAACAACTATCTGCTTACACATACACAGTCTACCATAAATATTAAGTAGGGTTTTTTTAGTTTAGCTTTTGAAATAAAACTTGCATGTTTTAGCTCCCTAATGGGGGGAATACTTGAATTCAAGACATGGGTCCAACGGATGCTCAGCAAGCAGGGATGTGGGCAGTGACCCCACAGAACAGAACGGGAGGGAAGCCTTGATCAATCTGAAACACTAATTTCTATTTTCAAATCTTACCCAGAGTCCTTTCTCACTTGATGTACACAGGTAAAATTAGACCAGCCATTGTGGCAACCAGACACAATTTCCTTGTACTCTGAGCCTGAGTTTTTTCCTCCTTCAGAGCTCACCCTCTTTTTTAAGGTAGAAAAAGCTTGGCTAGGCAGAACCGCCCTTTCTACTGTCTCTATTCCAGCAAAGAAAGATTAGCCTGGTCCTGGCTGGCTTTACCTGTGAAATCACCCGTGGTTTTAAAGTCCTGTTGGCTCCTGAGCACCCCATGGCACCTTCCACCCCCGCTGGAGGTGCTGCCCAGCCCCAGCATGTCCAGAGCAAAGGCTTCCATCACAGAAGCACAGAACGTCCCACACTCATGCTGTGACTCTGGCATCTCATGGTCTGCATCTGTTTTGTCAACTCAAGTGACCCCTAAACATTTTTCCTTAGGAAAACGTTGCTCAGCTGACCTTTGGGGTGATTGCTGCGCTTTTGCCCCATGGAGCTGCTCTTTGTGAATCCCTTACCTTGTCCAAGGCCGCCTCTGTCTCTGCTGCATGCTTCTTTTTCAGGTCTGCTATCACTTTTTCCATCTCCATCTTCACACTGCTCAGTTTTGCCTCCATGTCTCGAGCTGCCTTCAGCTTCTCCTCGTCCCGCTGGAGGCTCAGGTCCAGCAGCTGCTGGTTCCGCAGAGCATTTGCCTCAATCAGCTCTTCCCTCAGCTTGTGGATTTGGCCCTCCAAACCAGAGATCACCTGAGAGAAAGAGCAAACAAAGTGACAAAACCCAAACCCACAACACAAAACCCACTTGGTTTTCTCTGACAGGCTGTTAGCTGGGGTAGGAGCAGACTCAGAGGATGCTCTGTGCCTTTTCCTCGCCTTTCTTCTTACTCTTCCCTTTCTTTTCATGCACACGGATAAATACAGCTCCTCCCGCCCAAAGCACTGCTAAGATGGACATTTTTGGAGGAGAAATTGAGTTTGTGGCATATAATCACTACATACCCTATCCATGCCTTTTTTTTTATCCTTCAGAAATGACCTGCTGCCTTCCAGTGAGCTATCAGAGTGTCACCAATCATTTATCAATTGCTGCCAGTCCCTGATGGGGGCACACCAAGGGGGAGGGATCAAAGTGACAAGGATAAAGCTGTGTTACTCCTAATCCTACAGAATTCACTCTGCTACTTTACAACAGGAGTAGATACACACCTATTACTTCAGATTGCACTTGCATGTAACTCTCACTAGCTACTTTTCTAACTCCATTTCTTCTGTGGGTTCTTCACTGAAGTACAGGAGCACCACACCTGGGACATAAAGCACTGTCCTTACAGCTAAGTGTGAAGCATGACACTGAAAGCACATGGATGTTTTCATTTATAAATGTAATTCTGAAAATGAGTACTTTGACTAGAAAACTCACACAGGATTTCCCCCTTTGTCCTCCCTGTTTCACAAGAAACTTTGCAGCTCCCCGGAATTCTTTCACAGAGGATGTGACAATACTGAGAGCAGAATCAAACAAGTACAGGTGGCTCAGCTCAACTTACTAAAGGTTTCACAAGAAAATCTGAGGAAAAGCAGTGTATATTTAAAGTTCCCATTGTCCTGGAATTCCAGTTACTGATTCTAGAGCTCTGAATTGCTCCTTCTCTCCAGCTACTATTTTTCTTCTTCAGACACTTTTAATACACTGTCTGTACTCAGCTACACCATCTATTTGCAGCCTCTGAGAACCACATTACTACAAAAGTTTGAAAAGGAAACATTTGTTTCTGACCAAAGTTGGGACATGAATGACTATCAGATCTATTGCCTTGTACATTAATCTCCCAAGACAGATTTCTATAAATACTGTGATCTGAGAGAGGAAAAAAAATCAAGGCTTGAAAGTTTGCCTATTTTTGAAGCGATTTGAACTATATGGTGTAATAAAAGACGTCTTCTCCCTTCAAACCTTCAGTTTGTCCTTCAGCTATCACAGCTGTAACATGTACTAAATAATATTAACCATCTCAGAAACTCATTTTGCTTCCATGCTTTCTTAATTACTCACTGGCATTAGTCCCTGCTATGTCAAAGGTAAGGTTGTGTGTATGGTGGAGAAGGAATGAGCACGTCATTTGTGTACAGAACCCTAACACAGGCCACATATTTCAGCCCTATCAGCATTATCTCAAACATATGTTCCATATACTGTAATCTGCAATAGATCCTTTCCTTCCTTTCCTGAGCTTTTCCTCTACACATGTTTAATTTCTTATTAAATCTGTATACAGACTGAAAATGTAAAGTACGTCTCAGTATATAATTATAATCCGCAATGTACTTTTATAATTCTTTCGGAAAATGATTTCATCTCCAGATCACAAGAACATGACAGCCTGCCTTTTCCTTACCCAAATCAGCACTAACTCAACGAAGATAAGAGCTGCAATTGCTGATGGATGATATGGTCTGAGTACCAAACTGACACACGGACAATTTGGGGTTTTTAACAGCTGCCCCAGTGCAAGTCCTGCCTGGAATAGTCACAATTATATTTTAATCTGTGAGAGTTCTTCTTGAAAGTTCATTCCCCCACTTTCCTTCTTTTTTTTTTCTCCTTTCTATTTTAAAATAAAAAACTTCCTTTAATTACACCCCCAACACACACACATAAGTGAAACTACGGAATTACACTGCTCAGAAGCTCCCTAAAAAGTTGGTTAAAATATTTAGGGTAAGAAATCAAGGCTAACTTTTTAAAATACAAGGAAAATTCATTCATAAATGACATTACAAGCCAAAATAAAGACTGGGTGAATTCTTGACTCAACTGTTACACCTTTTAAGCTTTACTTCATTCTTTATTCAATGGTTCTTATACAAAGCCATCAGAAAATGAAACACAATCCCACGTTTTTTGTAAGGAGGAAGTAACAGCTCCCGGCCTTCAGAGCCAAAACTGGGGACAGCTGATAGTGAGCTGAATGTTATAGGTAAAGTAGCAGTAATTAATATGCAAAGGAGCATTAATGTTGGACCTAATAGATGGCAAAAGCAGATTTGGTTCTACTAGGGAAGAAGAAAGACTCTGAAGATGGCAGCGAAACTAATATGATTAAAGGAGTCCCTTTGGAGCAACTTCACTGCGAGTAAGATGATGTTAAAAGACATCTAATCTCTCCAAAGTGACTGGAAAAAGCTTATATTGGGCATCCCAGACACAGTTCTTGTCAATTACTTTCAAATAAGTCCAGTTCTCACAGCCAGATTAGTTTTTCCCATAAACAAAGTCAGTGGCAGAAGCAGCTTACGCCCGAACAACTCAGTGCCTGAGACAACTTTGTGTGACACAGATATCTCCCAACTGCTGCGGAAATGAATCCCAAACTTTCCAGCACTAAGACTCTGCTATTCCACATGCCAGGTTTAATAAACTATTATTAGACTTAAATGTAGGCAAATTGGGGAAAAAAAAGCCCCAAGATGACTTAACTCTCAGTTGCGAAAAATCTGTGAAATATAAAACTTATGAGCAACTGTCTTTTTCTTAACGATTCTGTGGGAAAATAAAAGCTGCAGTTACAAAATCTCACTTCTCAGGCTCGAGATTCGAGGGCAGGATAGTTTCTTTGTAACACTTTCTCAGTATTGGTTTCTCAAATTCTCCTCTGGCTGCCCAAATCTCTGTTTGGGAACCAAATTGTTTATATGCTCCAAACAACTGCCTGAGTACAAGAGCTGCTGTGAGAAAAACACACCTTAAACACCCCATCTAAGCAAATTATTATTGTGCTAAACAGGGATTAAACATAAGAAATAAAGGCTGACAGTACATAACAGGGCCAAAATGTTACTGCCACTTGCTGCCTTTTCTGGATCAAAGTGTTGTAGTCTCTATTTCGGTTGTACGGGTATGAGCACATGAAATAAGAGAGATCTGTATCTATTTTAGAAAGGATGCAGAAGTTTGTAGCAATTCCCAGGATGGCCATGCCACAGGAACATGCCCCAAACAAGGAAGCATTTTGTAAAATGACCATTAATCCACATACAGGACAACAAATAGCAAGACAACACCAGCTTACACAGTATCCCGAATAAAACAAAAATACAAACACATAAAGTGTGTGACAGAGCAGAGATTTCATATGAGTTTATATGACATACTTGTACGTCCTTTAGATGAAGGAACTGCTGGCCAAGGTGGTGATTTCTATTCCTGTTTCAAAGAAATAACTTAGAACTCTAACTAAGAATATCTGTGCTGAAATAGTGTCATAAAAAGGGTGGGTCATAAGCCCACAGCAATTTGCCTGCAGGGAAAAAATAGACTTGAAAGAAAAAGAAGGTTGGTCACTCACTTTGGCCTATTTAAAATGCCAATAAATGTACTGCGTGTTATTTGGAAGGAAAACATGTGCTCTTAATTTTAAAAAGTAAATTGCATAAGAAAATATAAAGTTGGCAAAAAGTTTAAATTAAAATCTGTTGCTGATGTCTGAAACTCTGCTCCACTTACAGGCAAACAGGGATGAGAAATGGACCGAATGACTATGTTCTAATTAAAAACAATGATAACACAAATTCCCTTTATTTTTCAGGAGCTCCTACTTCACCCCCATGAAGCATTTCCTTGGATCAATTTCTGAGGAAGAGGCTGGAGCATGACGGCATCTTCACACTCATGGGGATGGAACACACGGAGCTCACTGTCTCAGTGCATTACACAGCAAACCACATGCACCCATCACCACGCTCAGCTCCAGTGTCCAGGGCATTTTAAAGTCACAAAAACAAGGCAGTGGAGAGTTAAGATGAAATGCACTCCTAATTTATTCCCCAAGGCGCAGATCTAGAATCACTGAGGTGTTGCTTCAGCAGATTTACAGTAAGTGACTAAGATCTCCCAGAAGATGAAGCTGAAGTAACCTCATTGCTCTGTCTTGCTGGGAGCACTCAGGCTGCTGGAACAGAGCATCACTGTTAAACACCCCTGCACTTCTCAAGGGGCTCCTGACAACTCTTCAGACTGAGTTTCAGAAGTTTTCTGTGCTGGGCTAACTTGGCTCCAGTCAGAGATGACTGCACAGGGCTCACTTTGCTGTGCTTAATTTTGCTGGCATGTAACATTTAAAAAAAACCTACAACAACTTCCCCCAGAACCTCTGAGCAGTAGCATGGACTAGGCTGGATGATCCCAAAGATCTCCTCTAGGATAATAACCTCAAGTATCAGCCTGTAAGTTACAGCCCTATTTGACCCACAGATAAGCAGCTTCTGCCTCTGTGTGCCAAGACCTTCTCAGCATTTCCTCCTCTGGAAGAACACTAAAATGAGCAATGTGTGCTGTGAAACATCAGCTGGGCCCTTCTGAAAGGGACATTTGTCTCTCTGTGCCTTGTCACGCTGCCGTAGTGTGACAGCGACGGATGAGGTATCCATAACATTTGTTATTGGGCACTGGATTATTTTTGAAAGGAGATCAGTCCAGTCAAGGGAAAGGCAGTCTGTAGTAAAAACAAATCTCACTTTGATGATGAAGAAGTGAAAGGAAAATAAGGAACGAAGGAGGAACACCCAGTGATTCAGTGGCGACTATGACTCCCTTTTTACCCATGATCAGTGCAGTGTCCCAGAAGAGAGGGATGAAGTGTCCTGTCCCAGACACGCAGCAACCAGTGGCACATTTACTGCAAAACACCTTAGAGGGGATTATCTGCTGAAAGTGGGAATCTGAATGGCTTCAGCTTTCTTGTGAGCAAACAAAGCTTTATCAAATGCTGGGAAACAGGTCATACAAGTTTCTCTACAATCACAAAAACAACCAATGCATTTAACATAAAAGAAGTCTGAAAAATAAACAAATATTTGCAGCTCTAAGCTTAGAAAAAAAGTGTAGCTGTAAGAACTTCAAATGTGTGTAATGTTGATTTGTGTTTAGAACAAAATTGATTTATATTAATGAGTTTTTCTACTGCAGTTCTGCAAGGGACAACAATCCTCCCCTTAGCTGATCTTACTCTGGTTTTCAGGAACTATGCTCATGAATTTTACCCTCTGGACCCTGCCAGCCAAGGCCCAGGCACAGTCCTAATGGCTCTCTGATCTTTTCGTCCACAAGTCATCCTACTGAATTTGACTCACTGGTCCCAGTATACCTGCTTTTCTCCATGCCAAAGGAATTCCAACTGGCCAGTCCAGCCACCTGGCAGCTATTTGTGGCTCCTTTGTAATGAACACAATCATGTCCATTTAAACAACTATATTAAAAAATATATTCTATACCATGGCAATTTCAATTAAAATATGTAAAGAACTTATTATCCTTTTTCTCTCATGACTGGTAAAATCAGCAATTTGTCAATATTATGAATCATTCAAAAGATGTGATTTCATTTGCAAAGAAAACCAGTGGCACATTATCACATGGGTAATGATGTGGCAGAGCACAAATTAGCAGGGATAAGTAATAAACAGCTATTTAGTTTTCGCAGCACAGTCTATTACACTGTCAAGTTTAAATGCCTTTTGGGTAAGAACACACAGGCCCATAAATGTGGTATTTAAAGGAGCAGATAAAGGAAATGGTGTGAAATGAAGTGAAAATGAACAACAGTTCAACGACTATAGTAGGTTGGGCTCAGTTCCTAAGAGCACTGATCATTCCAAGAGCATGGAGGTGTGCAAGCCCTTCCAGGGAAAATCATGGAAATTAGCACCCCCACCATTATAAATAGTCCTGGTCAGTGATCTAGGACTTCCTGGAAACACTAAAATATCAGCTTCAACTCTCAGAGATGCATTTTATTGTATGCTTATATAGTATTTTGTGCATACTGAAGTGTTCTCGTTCTTGAGGGGAAAAGAAATCCGTCCAGAATGTTGGTGCTATTGCAGAGCTTCTTAAAAAGGAGCCATCTTCATCCTATTTATCTATCTTTTTTTTTATATATCCTATATGTGACTACATTGCAGTGATTGGGGTGAAGTTATTAATACATTCATAAGCGAAATGTTCTCCGTTTATAAATCAGGCTGGATATGATCAAGTTTAGGTCTTGGAGGGAAACTTACACAAACCAAAGCTGCACTCACTAACCTGCACTAACCTCACTAACACTCACATCACACAGGGAGGGGCAGATCTTGAGGCTCACCTCACACAGATGAATGTCCAGTGTCAAAAAAACTTCAGTACCAGCAGTGCAGGTGCAACTAAGGGTGAAATATGTGCAGTTCAGCAGGGTCAGAGCTCAATCCCCATATTCCAGGATTTATGCAAAGGTCTATTCACTCCATCTCCACACAACCTCAACTTCTCTCACCTTTGCAAATGTACCTCTGACATCTTTCTTGAAAATACCCACTGGGATTTGTAAATGGAGGTGTTGAGCTGCTAACTTACATATTTATTTTATTAATTTTAATGGCATTAAGCTGCTTTTAAAGGTCAAACCTCTTTGGTAAGATTCTTTACTTGGGCTATTCCAGCACTGTGCATGCTCTGAAAAATGCCTCTAACATTTACAAATCTGATAGAAGTTTATTCCTACTAACTCTGCTTATCCTGCAGCTACCAGCGTCTCAGTTTGGGGTGGGGACTGGTTTAATACCACCCTACCTGTACAGTGATGCTGGAGGGTAAACACCACTCAGCTCTGGTATCCAAACACCCCCCTCACCACAAATCCTGCACTGAACACCATCCCAAGGAAGGTCCAGCACCCTTCAAGACTAGATTTTACTTTTTAGCAATGTATTTTCTCTGTCTTGTCTAATCCTGTTAAGTACTTCCTGAAACACAGTGGAAGTGTTGACTCATGAAGAACAACAGTTACCTTCTGCTCAGCTCCATTTCCAATAAAATTAACGAAAAATGAGTCTACCTGTGTCATTCCTGCAAATAAATATGCTTAAGCAACAATTAACAGGTGATTTGACCCCCAAACTGTTCACTAACTTTGCCACCTATTTCTGAAAACTAAAAAGAAACAAGAAACACACAGGTATTAAAACACCAGTAGGAAAAGTTACACTGAAAATATTGGCTTGACTCTGGTTTCTACATCTTAGCACATTTCTGAGATCTGTTGTGACACGGCATTAAGGAAAACACAAATTTTGATGATTTTTTTTTCCCAAAAGAAGTGCACTGAAATAGATCTGGACTTTTACAGAAGCCAGTCATCTGCCTAAATCCCAGTTAATGTAAATGGCACTTAAGCTACAAACTGGGCTTAAAAAAAAAGGAGAGGGGAGAAGAAAGAAAGAAAATCAGACATCCATTTGAACAGCTCCACAAAGAGCTTAAAATTAACAGAGCTTATTTTGATTTCTTAATTTACATAAGTACATTTGATTCCAATTTAGTTAACAGCATCTAGAAAGTAGAACTTCATCTAGGTTGGTTATTGTCACTGCCTTCCTAACAAAATGAGTTTTAGTCAAAGGGAAGAACCTCGAGCTTACACATGTAACAAAACAATGCAGAGAATTGATGAGCCAAAGGATTACTCACCGAGTTGAATTGTGATAAATGTAAATACATTTTCCATTTAACTGTTCTAAGACCTGTAAGAGACTTGGCCCTCTTGCCTGGGACACTGATCCAGAGCAGATTCTTCTTCCCTGATTTATTGTATTTGCATTGAAACAGATTACTGAGACAAAAATTAAAAATTCCGCCGTCTTTCTCCTCTCCTTTTATCTGATGAAAGGAATGTTTACCTTTGTATTCTTCTTTGTACAAACAAAATTATTCTAATAAAACTGCTAAGGGACCTGCCAGGAGAGGACTCATTACCTTCTGTCTTTCTACACAGAATTTTAATGGAGACTCTCAAATGGGCACATCATAATCTACATAAGTGAATTAACGGAACTTAAATTTGATGGTGACAAGAAAATAAATCAGCCATAAATACCTGTTTAATGCAGTGATCCCCTAAAATAACTTGTGAGAGCAAAATAGAAATAAAATGAAGAGTGGCTAAAAAGTAAATGAAAATCGACATATAATAGCAGGTTTTCTGCATCATACAAACCATAACAATCCATCCCTAAATGATAATTGATGAAATTTACACCAAACACCTTCCCTGTTTTCCTTTATGAAGAACTCTAAAGCTTTAATTTCTGCATTTCAGGATGTGAAAGGAAAATATTCCTCTCAGATGAATGCTAAAGATAAGTTCAGTTCTGAAATAACATTGGAGTAAAGCTTGTTCTGAAAGTGAGGAAAAGCTACTGATATTTAAGGAAGAATAGGAATTTCCTGCAATGGAATCCAGAAATGGAGCCTAAAGATCTCTGCAGTGGACTGGGAAGAACTACCTGTCAATCTCAGAGCATTTTGTGTCCAGCATCCCCTAAGTCAAAGCTTTTAAAAAACATTTGCATTTAAATTTTCCACACATTAAATCTAAAAGCATTAACATTTCCTGAACAATGTGTAATTCTGATTTAAATGCAGACACGATGTATTGCAGATTTAAGGATTACTACAGACATTCATCTCTATGAGGCAGCAAAATTAAACGTATTATAATTCCCAATTTGTCCCCAGAAGAGGAACATGCTGCATTGTCTATGCAAATGTCTTTGCCTGTCAGCTAGAGAAAAGATTTCACTGTAAGTAAAAAAGCCAAAACAACCCCATGCCTCCAAACAACACCTAGAAAAGCATCACACACTTCAATTTTGGATGCATTTGTTGCTCAAAACACACATTTTTTGAATATTCCCAAGTTTTACCCCACGCAACCCATGAGGGTTTTATGATGACTTTAATGGAAATGGTATCGAACACAAAACCTGACAGGACAAACCAAAAACAAGCTGCAGATACAAAGCCTCAGTAATCAGCTGTTCACGCATAAAGTATCTCCCATCTTTGATTTCTGAAGTTCATACTTGTAGCCAAGCCCACTTTGGACAGCAACCCCTGTTCAGGCCTCTGCCATGACCAACTCAACAGGTACCTGAGGAACACTCCCAGTTCATAGCTCTGTCCAAGCTCTGCCCTGACTGTTACTGAGATGAAAAAGATAAATTTTTCAAAACCACAGCATAATCACAGGAAGCCAAATAAGGAACCCAACTCTGTCATTCTCTGGGCCAGCAACAGAAGACTTCAATGCACCACCTGCCCTATTCTCCTCTGCCAAATAATGCCAAGCAGCAGGAACCTCTCTCATTTCTGATGTCGCACTTTTACAGTGAAGGCGACAGTCTTTAACCAAACATGAAGTCCTTGTTCTCGGGTTCATGACTGTCAACATGTGTGGGCAGAAATCCTGAAATCCAGCAGCTCCAGAAATAAATGTTGTGTCATTCACAGGTTTAGACTTGAAAGAAATAATCAGCTTCTAACTGCACAGATCCCTCATTTCTGCACGGCAGCAACAACGGCTGCAGTATTTCTGTTAATCAGTTGTGGTAAATTCTCATTCTCACATTAGCTGCTCACAACAAATAAGAGGAAGAACTACACACACAGGTCCAACTTTCAGCTTTCTCCTTTTCAATTCAATTTTTTATTGGAAGAAGCACATTCTAGTAGACTATGTGTAGTGTCAAGCCTGATATCAAACAGAGAAATGTGTCAACTCCACCTGAGGAGGAAAATCCTGGAGAAGGTGGTCTTTAACCAACTCAGGTGCCAGGCTGGAATTGAGGGCATCAGGTGATGGTACCTATTGCCACATACCCCCAGCTGATGCTGGTTCAAGTCTCCCTCTCTGCACCTTCACCCTTGAGTGCTGGTTGCACTCTTCCCATCATCTCGACAGTGGCTCTCCGGAGTTCAGAGACCTTTTGGAAGCCTCCTGCTCCACAGCTACCAGTTCAGAAAGATGAGATCAATCACAGGATGATCTTTCCAAAATAAATGGAAACTGTGCATAACATTCCTTCCCTTGAAATCGAGAGGGTTTCAGTGTCTTCCTCTGGCACCTTTCTGTTGATCTCTGTCCTTTTCATCCTCGGTTTGTCCTTGAATTCAGTTGATGCCACTTCGTTTTCTGAATGACAAATAGCCCACTGCATCCTGGCGCAGGAATTTCTTCAGATTTATTTATGCAACTGTTTTGGATCTACTGTACTCCAAATAAATATTAATACACAGTTTAAATATAAAAATCTAAATACATACTAAACATGCAGACTCTATGAAATAGGAGTAAAATAAACTAACCCATTTATAATCCATTTATACAGGTCCATGTTTATATTTACTGCTCTCTTCTCTCAAAAAACCAAACCCAAAACACAACCTCAAAATTGCATTAAGAAATCAGGAAAAATGTACTACTCCAAAACGGAGTATTTTGGCAGGGAACAACAGCTGTGGTAAGTGCTTGAAGGAGAAACTGTTGACTGAGGCAGAGCACCAAATGGAGCTGTCTCCTTTCTGTTCAACAGTGAGGCACAGCCTTCTAAGGGGACACAATTTGCAGACTTTTGAAATCTGTTGCTCTCCTTCTCTGGAAAGCATCACTGTTTCGAAGGACACAATCTTACTCTGTGAAAATTAGAAATCATGACTTTGTAGCGCATTTTTACTAACACAAAGATCAGGGAACTAGTAGAGAGATTGTTTCTTAGATACCTTGAGGTGGTAGCTTTGACAAATGGCTTCTGATGCACTTGTGAGACAGAGATTTCAGTTTTCCCCACACACAGGCCTAATTAACACATTAATGAAGGCTATGGCTATAAAGGAATACCAGGGCTGTCTCTGCTAAACCTCCTTGAAACTCAGGCACAGAAAAACAAACATTGCCTTCCATATAAATGGCTGCTTTAGGAGCCATTACTGATTAATCCTGCGTATTCCCTCGCAGCTTCTGATGCCAAAGAAATGTTACCACAAGGGTTTGTTTGCACAGCTTCGGCAATGAGAGTAATCCACCAAGTATCCCACACAATACTCAGGTAGAGCAGGTAAGAATTAATTGGTACCTTTCCCCCCCCTCCCCCCCCCCCCCCCGATTTCTGATGCTGAAACGGTTTTTCCCTTCATTGAACCAGCTCGGCCTAGACGGGCTTGTCCCGCAGTGACATGTATATTGAATACAAATCAGACAGCAGAGCCTTAAATCTGTGTTGCAGCTCTCATTTCCAATTCGAGAACTGTACTATAATCATAAGCTTCTGGTGGATGAAAGGAAATCAGCTCTCTGAATATTAGCTAATGCCACATTTGCAAGTCCTGAAGAGATCTGTGCTGTTTAAAAAAAAAAAAAAAAAAAAGATCATTTCTCGTGAACCTATATATATGAATCGCTTTGTACTGCTCAACTGATAGAAGCGATGCCTGTGCTGGGATTAAACCCTTTTCATCATAAAACCTCATCTGGTTCGGAGTCCAAGTCCATCAAACCTTTTCCCTTTAAAGTCCCGCCTTTGATTCTACATCAATTTATTCAAACCGCAGCTGGGTGGCTGAAAACGAAAGGACAGCATCATTTAAACCAACCATGTTCCTAACTTGAAAGAAGGACTATAATTAAAAAAATGGGCATAAAAGAATGGAAATGGGATAATATTTTTTAATGGTAGTTCAAAGGCCGACAGATGTCAGAGCCTTTGAAGATGTCAGTACACTGAGCAAGGAGTTGCCATTAAATAGTTTGCCTGAGAGGTGAAGCAGCTTTTTAATGACTGAAAAAGCCCTTGCAGACACATCCTTGTGTTTTTAATTTGTCAGAGTTTCTGCAGTATTTTCTGATTAATGACACATGATTATAACTGCATAGCACACATTTTTGTACTTTGTTAAATGAATACTTTATTCCACATTCCTTCAGTGCCAGATAAAAACAGGAAAGCTTTACTACAGAGTCCAAAACTATTCAGATTGCTCAAATATTTATGGTAATTTGAGGGGATTGGCCAGATCCAGAGCTTCTATGTGTTGCTACCTTTTGTTCTTTAATGGAGCTATTACTACTGCCACCACAATGTGTATGCATTAAGTGAGCATGTGACCCAGTAATGCATTGTGCCCTTCTTGTGCCCTAAACAATCAGAGCTTTCATAATTCACTGATGAACAGTCATCAAATCAAAATAACATTTAGAAAAATCCCAGGGTTGATCCTGAACAATACAAACAATGGCTGCCAATGTACTGTAAGTGGAAAATAACTTTTCCAAGGCAAAAAGCATATTGCTAGGAAACATCATGTTCAGAAGAAAAACATCAATATTTAGAAATGCAGATAAAGTCCCCATCTTGGGCTGAGAAGATGCTCCTGCAACATCCTTCATCTCTCTCTTAGCATATGCAAATTATTTCTATTTTCCCCATGAATGGAAAATGTAGTAGCCTGAAACACAGGGACAATTTCTTTTGCTGCCAGGAATAAGCTCTCCCATCACTACAACAGCCTTTCGTGGATGCTTGCCAAGCTGAGCAGGTACAGCCCAGGGACAGCCCAGCCCTGGGCAAGGACAGGAAAAGCCAGCACTGTGTGCCCTGCCTTGTATCACACCTCAGAGCATCACCCACATGAGAACACAGTCATTACAAGGGAATTTGATTAATGTGCTGCTCCTTCTGCTCTTCCAGCCTACATTCAGCTTGTAATTGGATCATAAATAGAAATGTGATGGACTCAGCTAAAAGCGTGCAGAGATTCGAGGTACTGTAGCAGAGCTTTGTGAAATGAGTTGCTGTTCTGCCTTGAACACTGACATGATTTCAGAAGTAGGAATATTTGGCTTGTTGCAATCCATATCCATCAGGAATCTCTCCGCAACACCCCCATCAGGAACCTCCTGGAGGGCAGGGAGGTGACTCTGGACACTCACTGCTCCATGGATCTGCAGCGGGAGATGAAGGAAGCGTGAGCCAGGGGTGTTCTGCTGTGTGTCCCAAATACTGCACAGTTATCCCACTGCAAAAGCAAGCACTTCAAAGTTTGAAAAGGAAAAGAACATGGCTGCAGAGAGAAAAACGTAATTCTGAAATGGAATTCTCCCACATGTATTTATGGAATGAAAACAGAGCCCTGCTAGGAAAAAACATGGCTGTTTTAGGATTCCACTATAAAGAACACAGAGAATTGTGCTACTCTCAGTACAAACAACTGTAATCCCATTCCCAACCACCTGCAGCCTTCCTTCTGGAGTCATTCCAAAGTTACCTTCAAAGACAGTTTTATTTAAAAAGCAAAACAAACCCTAACCTACCACACATCATTAGACCACTCGACTTTATCACAAATCTCACGTAGATTTGAAAACTCAGTCTGAATTAATGTTACATTGCACACTTTTGCCACTTTTCCTAGAAAACAAAAGACACGTGGGAGCAGCCAGGAAGCTGCTCAGCAGGATGGGGTGGAGCAGCCACTGGGAACACCCATCAACCAGAGAGGAGCTCAGGAGTTGGGCAGATCCTGGATACCCGGGGTGCTCAGCAGGGGTGTTGAGACAGGGGCACGCTCTGGATGGAATAAAGCAAAGGAGCAAAATCTACACATCCAAAAGGCCCTTGATGTCATCACTGTACCGAAATCTGTTCAAAATGCAGTTATTATTTTGGCACTGTGGTAAAAATATCAGAATAAAATGTTGCATTTCAAGCAGTTACATCTGAGCTGAAATAAACCTTTAGAGAACAAAGAAAAGGCACTTCTCTAAGCTGTGGACCTTCTACAGAATTCCAAATTATTTATACAAACTAAAGGAACATTACTCACAAAAGATGCATCAGAATTCTGAATAAACATTATAAAATTCTTCTAAAATGGGAAATATCAGACATCCTGAAAATATTGTTTGGCTGCAAGCCCCATAGAAACAGACAAAGCTGAGCCATTCAGACTCTATCCATTAGAGGGCAATAATACATATACACACACTCATACACATAGATATACACAAACACACTCCCTCACGCATCCCAAACTGACTTTAGCCATAAAAAATTAGTATTTTCTCTCTAATATTACCAATGGTACATTGACAGCTTGGGTCCTGTTCCCGCCACTCCCCTGCACTCCCCAACAACAGCATCCAACAAATAAAAGGTACAATAACAAATTGTTCTTCAAATTTGCTTTCCCACGAGGAAATCCGTGCAATTCACAGCTTCAGAAGGCTTCCAGTTAGTTATTATTAAACTTGAGTAGGCCAAACAACCAGCATGTCTGTAAGCATGGAAATCATTACAGGGGTTCCCAAACTTTGAACAGACAAAAACGTTCTTCACGTGCTCATCTCCCTCCTCAGTCAAACACTTTTCATGCGGTCACCTTTGATAACAGCAGCCACTGCAGACATGGCAAGGGGCCAGCACACTTCAGATGTCTCTTAGAGCTACAGAAAAATCATGGAAAGGCATTTTTTTATGTTATTAGAGCCATTCAAAGGAGGCAGCTCACATGCTATGTCTTCTGCTTCTCTGCTCCCACCATGCCAACCTGCAGAGAAACCAGCTGATAAACCTTGTTTATCTGAGGTCCCCAACTTTCTGCTGCCACCACTTCCAGCATCCCACAAGCACAATTATGATACCAGCTCGCTGGGACAGGAACTGTCTGTTGTTCCATGTTTTCACTAACACAACATAGACCCCCGAGAGGATTCCAGCAATACAAATAATTACCAGCAGCCCCTAAACTACTGCTTGTCAACATCTCATTAGCTACAGGACTGCTGGAGTTCACAGGGACACACAGGCAGCTGGATCAGTCACTTAATGACCAGTAATTCCTGTAAGCATCCACACTCCATTGATTTGTGTTTGGGGTGGCATTTCTCCTTTTGTTTGTTTGTGAGCTTTTTGCTTGTTTCTGTTTTGTTTGGGTTTTTAAAAACATATTACTCTGCAATTACCAACCCCTACTCCCTTAAAAACAGAAATTCACATAACAATTTCGTCTACCAGCTTACTGTTTTCATCCGCTGCTGAATAAATATTAATTTTATATTAAACAAGAGGTTTAATTGAAGATCTGAATCAAACTTCTTAAGGTCCAAGATGAAGATGTAGAGTAACATACTGGTACTGTTGCTATCCCACACAGGACACAGGTGCCCTCCAGAAATCCCTAAGGATACCAAATACAGCAGGAGAAGATGCAGCTTCCTTCAAATCTTCCAGCTTCTGTTTGCAGCAGCTGCCTTTCCAAAAATCACTCTCTTTTCTAAATTCATTTTACAGATGCCAATACAGCAGAAAGCAGAGACTACAAAAGAACTCAAGCTGTCAGAGACAACTTTAGAAGAATTGTATCACCCGTGTGGAAGACGGAGTTCACTCTTCGTGCAATTTTCAGATCTGTTTCAAGTGAAAACACTTGTGTCAGGGGGTTTTGTCCTTTTTTTAGCCTTTTTTTTTTTTTTTTTTTAAATATGAACTCTGAAGAACAACTCTAAAACCTGAAAATGGAATATTCACGATCAGGCCAATATTTTAGGGGTCAAAAGTAAAGTTTTCTTATTTGCGGTGTTTTAGAAGGACTTTCAGACATATGAATACAAATTACTCAGAGATATGTAATTGCAGTTTGAAATATATCGTTATTTCCATAAAACAGAAATCTACAGCATCCCTGACATCGATTTCTGTCATTTTGTCATGATAAACACTCAGGTATTAAGTACCTTCCACATCATGCACCCAGGCATGATTCCAATTAGTGCTGAATAGAAGACAAAATGTCAGCTTAATAAGCTTCAATTTGCAGAGTCTTTGAACATGCGATGATATCATCACTTTGCCAATCATTTCTTGTACTTTGGCTTCTTTTTTTCCATCTCACCCTCCCTGTCAAAAGGAAGTCTTTCAAATCCACAGAAAGGGAAGACATGAACAATGTCAGTCATTGGTCTGACTGAGCTAAAAGATCCAAAAATGACTCCCCAATACATCAACAGAGAACTGTGATGTGCACAATATTCTCTCAAAGCTAATTTGCTGCCAACATGTAGAGTAATTGGGGGAAAAAAGTCTACTTTAAAGTCATACTGTGAAAAATATTTTCTTGCATGAAATCAACACTAAAGACCTTAAATCACTGTCACAGTCTGTGCCACTCGTTCAAATGAAGAAACAGTTTTTATTCAGGTAAGGTGACAATCATTTCTTCAAAGGTGACTGGGCCAAGGAACAGCTCTGCTGTCTCACTCCGTACTGAAAATCATCACTGTATTTTAAATTAATGGATTTTATTTCTGATTTGTTTCGTAAGAAGAAAGGAAGTTTTCCAAGAAGAAAAAGACAAATTTCAGAGAAAGCATTCACAGTTCTGTGAGCTCAAATGTCTGAGGCCAGCACAAGCCCACAGCCCTCAGCTGAGGACTCACAATGTTTTCTCTATCTGGAATATCCTCAAATGCAGAACCTAAAATCCCTGCTCTTATCTGGGTGTGAAGGAAAACAGAAACACCAAACGGCAGCAGAAAAGACAAGAGACAATGAATCAGGATGGGAAGTGTGGAGCAATACCAAGGACTGTGTGGACTCTGCAGGGCTGTGCCAGGGCAGCTGCTCCTGCCTGCGAGCCCACAGCAGAGCCCCAGTTCTGAGAAGGGGATAGGAAATGGGATCTCCTGAGCTGAATCCCTGAGGATATGGTTGCCCCATGGGCTGCATCACCCAGGTCCAACACAATTCTTGGCACTGCACTGCGCTGTCCCATTTCCCTGGCTTGCACATCCCACAGAACCCAGTCAGGAGCCCTTTGCTAGCACCTCTTTGTTACTCATGGCTCGGAACTGGCACGGGACAAACCCCAGCCCACCCTGTGTGGGGTGTGGCGTGCCCAAAGTCGGTGCTCTGGAGGGAAAGGGACTGGAGCAGCTCGGAAGGGCAGGATCTGAGCTTCCTGGAGCTGGGAGCACACACCGGGCATGGCACTGGTGTGGGAGCAGGGCTGAAAGAGTGCAGAGCATTTGGCTGCCCCTCCATGGGATGGGATAGCAAATTCCATACTTCTGAGGCAGCAAAGACTTTGAGGAGCTGCTACAGATGCCGGGGTTGGGCCAGTGGGGAAACAGCTGCAGAGATTTTACTGGTGAAATACTCAGCCCTGTGTCTGTGCCAGCAACATCATCCCAGACCCGCAGAGAACCCACCACGGGGGCCTGGGGCTTCTCCCCCTCGCAGCTCCCGTCTGTGAAACAGAGGAAAACAGAGGAGCCTCCCATTTTTCTTCCTGGCTAAAGCAGCATGTGGAGGAACAGGCAGAGCGGTGGTGGGGCACGCAGGGCAGTGCAATTTGCAATAAGCATCTCAGCTGAAATTTGTTACTGGTTTTCCACTTGAAGGTTCCTTTATAACACTTTAATGTGGGAGCGTGTGGAGCTGTATGGATGGGCTCATATTTCTCAGCTGACATATCTTCAGCCAAAGCATGTCAGCTACAGGAGAGGGCAAGGCTTTGCACTGGCTCTGGGATTTCTTCTTCCCCCATCAGAAACCACATAAAAGAAAAACACAAATAAATCAGCTCTCCAAAATCACTATTTATTACCTCATCATGAAACCGTCTACTGGACCCTGCAGTGGTATTGAGTAATATCATTACTTAAACCATAAAGAGGCTGTATTTATTACTCAAAATTGGGAAAATTAGCATCCATATGGATCTTATTGTTTTACGAGCAGTATCGCTGCCAAAACAAGTGGTGTTAACATTCCAAACTACAGATTGTCACCATTTCTCACCCAGTGTCTCATTCTCTCACTTGGTATTTAAAATACCTTTGAATTGAGGAACTGAGCAGATCATAGAATCTCTTCTATCAATATATATATCATTTAACAGCCAGACTACTGTTCAAAACTTGATTTATGGTGGCAGTGAGTGAATGGAATTAACATCTGATGACCTAAGGAAGAGAGACTAAATTGATTTTGGATAATCTTTCTTTAGAAAAGGGATGAGAGAAAAAGAACACTCTAAGAAATTTAACTGCTTAATTTGCAATACATAGCACCTTAGTAGGCAATCACAGACAGGACATCCTAACCTCCATCCCTGGAAAAATGATGGCGTAAAACTCCATGAAATTAATTTCCAGGCACAGGAAGAATAAAAGTGTCACTGGAAACAGCAAGCAGGATAAACCAGGGCAAAGCAGGCTTGAATAAAGTGATTGTCTTCTGCAGTGAAAGGGGAGAGGTGTCAGTGTCACTTACCTTGATTTTAGCAAGGTTTTGATACACAAACTGAAGGAACACGGACTGGAGGGGTGTCCTATAGTGTGAGCAGAGAACTCACAGGACCACGGGGCTTGAAGAGGAGGAGTCAAGAGCCAGCCAACAAGTGGCACTTCTCAAAGTTCAAATGGGGCTGGTACAGCTGAACACCTGCTCCAAAGCCCTGGATGACAGTGACCCTGTGACAGCGACCCTGTGCCATACTGTGGATGGCATTTCCTGGGGAAAGCAGTCAGTATGGAGAGCAGGGTGCCAACCACAGGGACCTCAAACCCTGCAAGCTGAGGAATGGGCCACCAGGACCTGCAGGGAAATCACCAAACCAGGTTTATTCAGCCTGGAGAACTAAACACCAAAGATTTGCTGTCTTCAACTGAGCGTAAGGAATTGTGGAGAAGGCAGAGGCAGACTCTTCTTGAAGGAAGGGCAAGAACCTACAGATCCAAATTTTAACAACAGATATTCCAGCTGGATATAAAGGAAAAGGAATTCCACACTGGATTGGTAAAGCACTGGAGCATATGGCTCAAGAAGGCCGTGAAATCTCCACCAGTGCAGGTTTTTCAAAACTCAGCTGGACTTAGCCCTGAGCAACATGATGTGGTTTTGAAGTCAGACCTGCTTTGAGCAGGAGGTTGGGCATGGTGACCTCCAGAGGTCCTTCCAACCCAAATTATTCTGTGATGCTGTGAAAAAAGTCCAGAATGAATGCTGGTCTCCCATTAGAGGATGTCCCTTCAGCACTCAGGGGAATGTTTGAAGCAGATGGCACTGCTGTTTTCCAAATTGCTGCACTTGTTCTATGGACTAGGAGAAGTCAACTTCCTTCTATTCAACAACTGTCTCAAACAAATTATAAGGTAACACTAAAAGGCAGTTTTCAAAAGAACTAAAAACTGTTAATAAAGTTGTGAGCAAGCATTCCCTCCTCTGTGCAGCAGACATTTACCGAATAGGTTTAGTTGTAATATTTGGAACAAGCCAATATCACAGAAACTACACTCTGAAGATTTAGACACAAGTGGAAGTAATATCAATAAGCAAATTCAAAGTCTGGCTTTGCCATACACCGATCTTCACATAGAAAGCACAAGCTCCTTCTGCTTCAAAATCAAGAGATTTTACTTTAAATTGACCATTTCTGCAGAATAACACAGCATTTTTGCCTCTCTGCTTAGAAACTACATTACACCACCTCAAATGCTGCACTTACTACCTGTTTGTACATGCACCTGTTTGTACTTGATGGTTTCTGACTTCAGTATTTCTTTATGTAACTTTAATGTGAGCAATAATTCACACCACGTACAGCTTATTGTCTATTAGCGTTAATCATTCCTTGCAGCCATCACACAGAAACCCTGCTTGCAAAGCCACACCTAGTGGATGGCATAAAGATCCTTTACACCTCACTGATAAGCAAAACTGATCTCATTTCTATTCAGAGAAATTATTCTATGTTTATTAACATCTATGCAGGAAATAATCACTTTCTCTTAATCAAGGAGTGCTGGTATAAAATAAAATGACTGCCATATGATCTACCCCCTGCCCCTAGACAAGTGAAATTTTACACTCTACCTTCTCAGCTGTCAATATTTAAAATTAAACAAAAAGAATATAAAAACACTGATTGCAGTGTCATAATAACTACCAGATAAATTCAATTCCATATTATAGAAACAGAAAGTCCATTTTGCTGAAAAGAACTCCATCTCAGATTCAGAGTTCATATTATGTGATGAGCTAGTTTCTATGGCAACTGCTTTCTCTTTTACATACACTGTAGACAGCACAAAATGTCTGTTGTCTCCTAAGTTAACATTTTTAATCAGCAGATGACAATTTGTGCACTATTATGTATGGGTTCCGAAAATGTCTTTAAATATTTCAAGTGCTGCATGAAGTATAAAAGGAGAGAGTGAAGTCACACCTCCCACCCCAAATTCCTCACAATCCAATTTCAGTCCTAATCAAAAGAGTGAGAGTTGAGGAAAAATGTGGGAGACGCCAGAGATGATGACCCACTGTGGCACAAGGACACTTTGAAGGTTGTATGAAGTGAGGAAGTGGCAGATGTTTACAGCTGGATCAACAGGTGTTGGAAAGGTGTCCCAACCCAAGGCAGCAGCTCAGCCAGAGTGTGACACAGGACCACAAATGTGGCAAGGTGGCTCCACCTGAGCAGGGGAGGGGATGTGCTCAGGAGACCCAGACCCTGCTGGAGAGAACCCTGAGCCTGCACTGTCTGCTGCAGATCAGAGCAAAAGCTCATCTTTAACTCTTCTCTCAAAGATTATCCCAATGCTGCAGCCCAAACTCTTCCCACAGCTCCCCTGCATTTACTCAAGTGAAAATCAGCTCTGTGGATTACCAGTATTTGAGTATTTCCACAAGAAACTGTTGCATTTGACCATTTCACAGCAATGCTCTCAGTGAAAGCCCAGTGTGATATCTCCATGGGACCCATCACCAGATCCCTGATTTCAGCTGCTCTTCCCCATCAATGGGATCCATCCCTGAGTCAGCAGACTGTGAATAACAACCAAGGAAAACCACATAAGTACTGCAACAAATATTTGGTACTTTAAATACTTTACATCAACAGTCATGTTCATTATCCTGGGCTGACTGGTGGTAAATTAAACATGCTGCAATACAGCCAAAAGCTTTTGTTTGGGAAAGGCTAAAAGGGAATGGCTGTCTGTCTGCAGGAGTCTGACTGGCAGCCCAAGAGCGACTCTCCAAGTAAAATACAACAAACAAATATTTAGATTGTAACTCCAGGATTTAGACTGGCTGCAGAGAAAGCCTCCATAGCAAGCAGTGCATTCCTCCTCATGCCAAAGACATCTTCTACTAAGAAAAGGAAGGGAAGTAAAAGGAAAAAAAAGAGTAGTATAATTTATTTACTCCAAATTGTAAACAGAAGTGACTTCAGTAGCACCGTCAGCATCTGTATGTTTCCCAGGTCACCTCTATCTGTACCCTCCAGATCCCCTCAAGAAAATTGCTTCCACTGATACTGGGAGAATAACCATGTGGGACCTGGTGTTTGGAGATATTAAAACAATTACATGAAGCAGAAGATTTGATCAGTGATTTATCTGTAGGTAACAATAGGTTCCTCCAGATCAAAGTTGAAGAGAGTCTCTATTTCTATTCTGAAAAAAATGCTCCCCAAATCCTTCATGTTAATATAGTACTGAAAAGTTACTGTTGCAGCAATATTTGCATACAGGCAGAAACTGGGCATGTGTTGGATATTTAGTTATCACTAAAAATGTAGGTAGTGTCTCTATTGGGTTTTCTTTTTCCTGTATTTTCTCTTGTCAGTAGCTGACAGAGCTCTGCAGCAGACACACATCAGCACAGCCACCCTTCACACATTTAAGGAGCCAAGATAAATGTCTTCTGTTTCCCCCACTTGGTTGATACACTAATTATCTACATAGAACCATAAACATATACCAAGGATCTACTGGAATGAAAATAACTATCATTGCTGGAATGAAAATAGTGATTGCTACTGGTTTTTTATTTTAACTCCACAGATTCAAATTAATTCTGACAAAACCAGGTGCAAAGCGATGGTTACAGAAAGATTGCTGATCCCAAGTGCAAAGAAACAAATTTCCGAAGAGGAGAAGCCACAAAAGAAGTGATGGGATGTGCTGTACATGGGACACCAGAGAAGGAGCCGCTGATTTCTGAGAAGGGAAAGCAAACCAGGATGGTAAAGGCCAAGGGGATTATGGAAAGTTTAAAAGGCAAGAAAGAAAAAAGGAAACGGATACTTCAGCCATGGGATAACACCTTATTAACTCTTCTTACCACCTCCGGGCTGTTTGCTGGGCTTTTTTGTAGTAAGCTCTGCTCTCAATGTTTGTGTTCACATGGCTTCCGAACTACACCAGGTTTTCCTTTCCCAAGCAATAAGGGTTTCTCAAGAGCCTCAAGACATCCCAAAAGAGCCGTGATCTCTTAGAGCAGCCTCATTTTTGAGAGCACAAACGTTGCCTGTTAAAATTAAACACTGTGACATCAGTGACACGCACAGGCAGAACGTGCCTGAGCACTCAAGCTCCTCTTGACCCAATTACGACTGGATGAACACAGTGGCCTGGCCAATTATCTCACAACAGAACCGGGAAAGAGGATTCAGCTTCCTCATGGAAACTTTCTTTCCTCTCCTTTAGTGCCAAGCACTGTATTTGAAGTTACAGGGGTACATTTTATTTCTTCTTCTTGCCCAAAGGTCAACGGTGGAAGAACAAGCAGGAAAATGATCCAACTCTGTTCAGCAGCTGGAACATGGAAATCTTTGAGCTGGTTGAGGGCACGTGGCAGACGCTGGGGAAAGAAGGACATTCAAAGGATAAAGGGGAAATACGAGGGCACAACTGGCACCGCAGACACCTCAGCCCCTCCGCTTCAGTTATTAAAATTTCCTAACCTTGCTATCTCATTTCGCCAAGCAAACTGAATATACTCTTCTCTGTAACCTGAAGTCTTGCTTCAGAAAATCACTGATTCCATAGCAAGACTGCTTTTAATAAAAGAGAGGAAGATCTCTATCATGCAAGAAGCTCCCTGTTTTTTGAACTAATGTATAAACTAAAATTATTTTGGGAGGTGCAGAATGAATGAGCAACCAAAGCATAACTTAAGAATGCCCCTAAAGAAAATCCAGATATCTAAATTAAATAGAACTAGTGATTCAAAACTACCCTTAAAAAAACCATAATCCTGTGTGATTAGCTACTGTTTAAAGAATAACAACATTATGGTAGTTCATAGAAAATGTATAGGATTTAAAAGCCTACAAGAACACAGCATGGCATAAAAGCCTTTGTACTGCTTTGACGTTTATTGACCTACAAGTCAATTTACTCCTCCCCAAGCATTACAACCCCAGGTAAAAAAATCAGAGCAAGCCTACTAGAAATGGAGAAATCCAAGCGGATTCCAATTGTTATCCAGAAATTTATCAGCAACACAAAAGGTGATACGCTTCAATCAAATTCCTTTATTGAAAATATATTAAACTTATACTTCAAGAAGCAGTAACATTCTTTTATTTAATTAAAATCTGGCAAGGCACTCAAATCTTAATTTTTACATTCTAGTTGTGATTAAAGCATTAATAAATGTATTCATATTTGAATAAAATCTAACTATTTTGGATACTGTCTTTCACAGTATCTGAAGACCTACGTGAAAGTAGAGACCTTGGATACGCAATAAAAAACTGAAATTAATCTTTACAGTATTAGTAAAATAAATTGATCTGCAGTACTCTGTCATAACTGTCTTTAGGAATATAGTGAGAAATACGTATTTTAAACACATGTATTAAGAAATACTTATTCGCTACTCTTTCATATGGGAAAGGATTTAAGAAAGACTTCCCACGAATACCTTTAATAACGGTGCTTTCACATCATTCACCCAACACTGAGCAGATAGGTCCTTCAAACCAAGCTACTCGTATGTGATTAACACTAATTATTATTTAAATTTTTCGAATAACCCAGCAAATCCACTTTTCATTTCGCGAAGCAAAATGGCCTCCGCTCCTATTTCATCTCACCTTCGCTGGGACACAAAGCACTCCTAAAAATTACTGCTGTCAAAGATGGTTCCAATTTAACAGGTTTTTAAAATGCAATGTTGTTAAACACCCATTAAATGACTGGGTTATCTTTGTTAAGAGCCTGACAAATGTTTCATAAAGGACATTGCCCGTTAGTCACATCAGATGTCCAAAACACGCATTTTTAGTAAACATATGCAAAGATTAAAAAAAAAATATTAAAAATCTGTGCTATAATTCTATAAGAAGCACCAGTATTGTCTGTTGAGCTCACTGCAAAGACAGAGGTGGATTTGAATACAAAGAGCAGAGGAAGGAATGAAGAGCAATTTATTTTCCCAAATGGAAAAATTTGCGTCCTTGAAAGCTGGGAGAGTCTCGGTAGAATTTAAACAAACAACAGCTCTTCTAGTCAAAGCAACTGCCTTTTCATCCCTGATTTACATGTCATTCTCATGGCAGCAATGTTCAGATGACTGTACAGGGATATTTAAACTACAAAGAAAAGCTCTGTAAAAAGGCCAAACTCTGCTTTTCAGAGTGTTCAGATTCCCCCAATAGCTGAGAAAATTCCCAGCTTTCCACAGAGCACCTGTAGTAGCATCATTGATCCCCCTGAAAACAGAAAGCACAACCAAACTTTGGGTTCCAACCTTTGCCAGAAACGACCCCCAAGAGCACAAACCAGAGCTGGACTTACAGACACCTCCCAGTTCTCAAGATTTGCTTAAGAGAGTCCCTTTCCCTTTGTACTCAGTGTTACAGAGCAATACACGAACGGGGATGAGCACTGGCGTGTAGACAGAATAATTCTATATAATTCCAAAACTGCCTTTTTTTAACCTGGGAGTTACAGCTCTGCCTTTGTCCGCAAAAAAAAAAACCAACAGCAGGAATGCAGGTGAGAGGAGGCTACAACTCTGAAAAGACACTCGCAAACAGATCCATAGATGAGATGAATCTATCTTGGGCCAAAATAAAAAATGCAAAGATAAAAACCAATCCCTTGAACCATTTCAGTCTTTGTTCGCTCTTACAATGCAGCGGAAAATAAAAGGCAAGGTTTAATTTCTTTTTCACAGGCCACCTGAGTATCCCCTTCCCAAGTATTCTCACAAAGTATACCCCGTTTTCATTGGAAAACCACAATGGTGGAAATGGAGAAATAAGTCCTGGCTTTGCAATATATCTCTCAACCTCCTGAGAAGCCGTTTGCTTCCTAATAGACTTCCTTAAGCCAGATTTCGATAGTCTGAGCCATCCAAAGTAAAAAAACCAATTGATTTCAAAAGTAAATTTTCAATTCAGTTTCACTTAGCTCCATTAGAGATGTTAGTAAAAGCCACAGCCTACCAGTCTACAGGAAGGTAGAGTGAAAATGCCTCTTAGTCTGAGCCTAACATCTCATAGGGAAGGTGGTGGTGCGCGGAAAATGTGTCATTAAAGATGCTTTACCAAAATGTCCAGTTTTGGTATAAAATAATCCATGCGTGATAAGCAATTCTAACGCTGATTAGGAAAGATTATTTTCTATAAACTCTTTAAACTAGAAAATCACCTTAGTTTTTTAAATATTGCCATTGCAGGCCTTTTTAATAAAGGCTCTTAGGAAAATATACCATGCCATCCTTACAAAATAGATTGAAAAAAAGGCAATAAGATGGTTTTTGAAGTGAAAACTCATAAAGATCATTTTCCATGCTGACAGTGTGCATTTCATCCAGAAGTTTGAAGAGTCAAATGCTACCCCAGCTGGGGGTTATTCTGCCAAATGGCTTCCAACAGGGACCACAGAGATGGAGGATGGGAGGGGTGCGTGTGTGTAGGAAAATAAACGTGATGGTAAGCGACCCTAAACCCACATCATCTTATCAAACATCCGACACACGGAACCAAACACACAATGCAAATCTAGAATACAAAAACTGAAACAAAAGAGACATGAACAAAAGGAAATAAAGCCATTTCTGAGTTACCTGCAGAGATTTAAAACAAAAAACAGCACACGAACGAAGCAGATATAGTTCACATGGATTTGCCCAGGAAGGAGAAAAGGAGGGGTGAGTGTGAGGGCTGGGGGGGAAAAAGAACAGATACCTTTTTTTCTTAAACAAATCCATCATGAAAGAAAATGAGACAAGATTATAAATAGGCCGAGTTATAGCGCACCATGGGATTTTTAATCTGGCTACCTGTGGTTTTTGCAGTTAAAGCCCTATTCAGCAGTGGGAAGGGAGGGGGGAAAGCGGAAAAAGAAAAAAAGAAAAAAAAGAAAAACTAAATCACGTTTATGTGCCAGTTTCGCAAATGCTCCCCCAGCGAGTACCACCAACAATGCTGGCAAACAGGAAACACTCATTATCAGCAATTTCTAATAAGCGGACGCCTTTCAAGCGTTATTGATCGTTACCTGGCCATCTCGTTTCCTGCTTTCTTGAGTTTGACTCTGGTGCTCTGCCATGGCAGTGCGAAGCTGTTTCTCCAGTTTCTCGATCTCCCGTTGATGGTCTCGGACCAGGCAGTCCTGCACTGCGTTGTGCTGCTGGAATAGGTGCGTCTTCTCCTGTTCATGCTCCAGCTTCAGCTCCACTATCTGATTGGACAGGGAGGAGTACAGTTCATCAATAGAACATCCTTGTCGTCATGACAACTCGTCTACAGCTTAATTTCCCCCTTAATTTCATCAACTTGGCAATTTTATTTTTACGTCACTATTACCTCACCTCTTAAAAAGCCACCGTTAGTGTGACAGAATTCCTCCAGACAATCCCAACAATGGAGACAACCGAGCAAATCCAGCGCATCCCTACCCAATTTGTTGGTACAAATGTCGGAAGCATACAAAAAAATAATATAGAAAAAAAGGGAGGCATTGTCGCATTGTGTGGCGGGTGCCCCCGTATCCCGCTGCTGCTCCTCAGCAGGGCTGAGGATCCTAAATGGTTAATAGGCAGCCTGCTCGCCCCTTTGCTTAAGTATACACACACACAACCCCCCACCCCAGCAATTAAAGCTTTGCAAGATCTCTTTATGATTTCCAAAGCGAACGCTCTTCCTGCAATATTCCTCAATGCTGGCACATAGAGTTGTCTTTTTTTTTTCCCTTAAATAAAAAAAAAAAGAAGCACGAAAATTATAAAAAAACAAAGCTCTATTATCCCGTTGTCAGCTACGCTATCCCAACATAAACAGATGTATGTGGTTCCAGAAGGGCACCTGCTGTGCCGCAAGCTTGCACCATGATTTCATAAGAAGCCTTCTATTCTCAGGAGCCGTTCCCAGTCCGCACCACACTGGATGCTGTGACCTTGGCCACTCTTAGCCTCTCCCCGCTTGCCTGAATGGCAGCCCGAGACCAAGGGCCTGGTTGCCGCAGCTTTGATATTAATCCTCCCGCCTGCGCACAAAGGCACCCTACCTGGCCTGCACACTGGAGCGGCCAGGCCGCCTTTGAAGCAGGTGATGAATAGGGACGGCAGGAAGCCGCTTCCCCACTGAACTCCGGGCCACACAGCTGCTAAGAACAGTCACTTGGATTTTTCTTCAGTTTTGGTGGATTTCAGAGAAGGAGGAGGGGGGGAAGTAAGAAAAATAACAAAAAAAAAAAAAGAGAGAAATCTCTTATCGTGAACATGGTGGGGTATTTTCAGCATGAGAAAGGAAAAAAGGAGCGGACGGGAGGAGCCGCTGTGTGAGTGCCGAGAGCGCCCGGCACCTTATCTTAAAGCTGTAGCATTCAATTCTGGGATGGTATCAGCTGTTTGCCCGGCCTCCACAAGGAAAATCTGAAGCTAAGTTAAAATAAATTTTAAAAAAAAGGGTGTTTTCTCAAACTGCAGAGCAGCGTACTGCAAGTTTAAAAGGGAAATATGCCATCCATGCTGTGGTTGGAAGCATCCTTCTGCAAATGGAGTGAGGAGAACAGATGCAACACTGCGCGGTTTAATGTATCTACATTATTTAATAACACTAAAGAGCTCATTAAGAGATGCCTGAAGTCCCTGCAGGGGTTAACCCCTCACATTTTCCATGCTGGGCCTGGGATCCTCACACAAAGTTCTTTACGCCAGGTTTTTGCCCAAGGTTTCTGTACAAAACTGGTTTCTCCTGGATGATTGTGGTGTCCATCCTGTGCCTAAGAGAAAGAGTTGTTGCTCCCTAGAATAACTGTAGAGCCTTTGTCTGATTTAGGAGAAAAAATGTTTAGTGTTTCATCATAAATAAGACCTGATTAAAAAGAAATCATGTCAACAGGAGAGGCCTTTTTCTTCAAACATTTTGTTGTCTTAATCACTGGTTTTTCAGCTGGTTGTGCCATGTAGGTCTGGGGTGAGGCAGTTTGCTGTGGGGAGCTTCAATATTGAGGTTGTCACTTTTTTAACAGAAGACAGGGCAGCAGGCAGGGAATGTCACCCAGAGGGAGCCAGGGACAGACCCTGCTTCTCCAACCAGTTACACGTTTGCCACACCAACCAAAATAAATAGTTTTGTTTAGTAATCTCTTCACTTAAAGCATTTATAGACACAAAGTTTTTTAATTTAAGAGGTGGAACAAGCAAAAGGTTCTTCAGCAGGAGGGGTGTCCCCCCAGCTTCTACATGGGAAGAGAAAGGGTGGTACCATGAGGGGAGGTGTTTTACAAAAGGCAAATTTGTTGAAGAAAAATAAAAAAAACCCTCTTCATTTAAAGCTATGTATTCCCCATGATGATTTTGGTTTGTACTTTAAGATGTTTCTGCCAGGGAGGAGAGGTGGAGAAACAGGAGAGGAGAGAAAGGATGAGGACTAGACCATTTTCATCCCTCAAAGACCTCCAAACCCATCTTCCCTAAAGAGTATTAGCAGGTATTCCACATTCCCAACCAACAAAACAACACAAAGTGACTGAGCAGCCATTCCCTACACTGGTGAGCACTCCCTGAAGCTCCTGCTCTCCTCAGAACTGCTGCCAAGCACTACGGCTTCTTCCACTCCTCCCTCTCTCATTCTTGTATTGTTATTGGGTTGTTTCTTTAAAGGAAAAGAAAAATTAATGTATACCAAAGAATGGAAAGAGAACATCCATGCTGCTTTTCAGCAACAACAGGACTTCTTCATCACAGGAAACTGCACAAAAACTGTATTAATTCTTCATAAACCAGACGGATTCTGTCTCTGAGGCAGAGAGCGCCTTTATGAATGATATAACAAAACCACCTCCTGCAAAAATTCTGTTGAGTTGAGATCTTGCTGCATCTACCCCTAGATGCTGAGCACTTCATCAGATCACATTCAAGTGTCTGCTCCAATCCAGCATTTTAGTGTCCAGAGGACAGGCCCTGGAATGTGCTATACATTTCAGACAGACAAGCAACACGACATTCACAATGGGCATTAGAGGCAACGCTGAAAAGAAACATTCGTTAAATAATCGTGTGTGCCCTATTACCATAATCACAGGGCATTCATTGTGCCTTGGATGTTTCCTCATCTTGTCCTCCCAAAGATGAAAATCTCTTATTCCTTTCCCGGCATGTCTGTTCCTGTCTCCAGCCATGGCCTGGACACAAAACCAAGCAGGAATGCCTGTCTGACCTGAGAGAGCCTTTCTTACCACTGCTGTTATCAAGTAACACAAATATTTAAAAATCATGATCTCTTCTTTGTTGAATTCTTCATTTTTTTAATTCTTTCCACACAGTGTGATAGAACAATGTTCAAGGCAACAGCCAACAGGTGATTTACTAAGCCAACATCAGAATTACACTACTTACTTTAAATTTAGCTTTTAATTACACTATTTCTTTTAAATTTAGCTTTTAACCGAAATCTAAATTTCCTTACTCTTGCAGAAAAGAATTTTAAGAAGAAAATGAAATTCTTAACAAAGAGCTAAAAAAGATTAATGCAAGAACTGTGACAGTCTCGTTATTCACTCACACACACACACACACACACAAAAGGTGCCAAACAAATCTGGCAGTGTGGTTCGTGCCCAGGACAGTGACAATGCAGCTGATGAACACAGGCAGATGGAACTGCACTCACATGGGGAGGTGCTTTAGGACAACTTGCTAAAACAAGAGACAGTCTAATACAGACCCAAGGTGAAATCTTGCTGCTGTTAGCACGCCTGAAGAACAAAGATCAACAAGAAACAGCCCGCTGATTGCAGGAGGTATTTTCAGAAGCCAAAGACTTGTAATATAACCAACGCCAGCAAATACCTTTTGAAAGCCCCTAATTTAGACAAGGCCTTCTACTACCCAGTTTTTGCTTTTACATCACACGCTAAGTTTAGGCTTTTCAATTTTAGAACAATTTCAACTTGTTCTCAAGAACAAGCACGCCTTTGAAATTCTTTTTAGAGTCCCCAAAGGAGGGAAAGGAAATTAGTTAGCTCACTACCTCTTTGAAAAATGTAACTGCTACAATAAATATTTGACACCAAAGTATGAAAATTTATGTAAATTTATGTCCGCAATTCCAGAAATATTTTAAGTAACACCTATATAAAATAGGGTTTTGCAAGGCAGGATGATTTTATAAACACTGTTTTGGCATGACTGAACTGAGGGCTGGAGAAGCCACCAATGCATTGCACATGTCATGGCAAAGAACTGAGCTAAACTCGCTCTGCAGCACACCTACAGCACGTCTGTTTTCAGTATTTCTATCCTAAAAGCATTTAGGCATTTGTAAATCAGGTGTTTTTATGATTACCCTGCTCAAAACCAGCCCCAGCCTCTGCCTAGGCAGGGCACAGCACATGATCTGTCCCCAAATAACAACTCCAGCAAAATCGAGCGTTTTCTGTCTCCTAAGCCTATAAATAAACGTGCATGTTCCGTGAGGATATGGGGATTACCCATCTCCACAAATACTGCTGCTAAACGTAATCTGATCTAGCAGGCTGGAGGAGTGAGTATTAATCATCTTGGAGTCTGGTTTAGCATAACTTTGGGCAGAAAAGCAGGCTCTTCACTGCAAGGCAAGGGAGAAAACCAGAACCCCTTTTACCAGGACTCCTTCGCAGCAGGTAAATTAAATGGATTTTAATTTACACTTTTTTTGAGAGAGATTTTTCTGTAAGTTGAAACACTAAGGTCTCCCAAGATATAAGGGCTGTAATGAGCCAAGGGCAAATGGGGCAGTGAAAAATACATCTGGGCAGAACCACACATTACCACTGAAGCAGCAAGTACACGTGGGATAACGTACATGACTTTCTATCTCATTGCAGGCTGCAGTAATTTAATTGGCATGACTGTGTTTTCTGCAATACTTACAGGTTTTCACCAACCACTAATAAATCTATTTCAACTGCAAACTAAGAACTGCAAGAAATTCTCTAAAAGAAACTAGCTGGTCTTTAGCCAAACTGCAGTTTGATTTATCCTCCCCTAAAACAAAGCCACCTGAATGGTCTCACTCTCACTATACAAAATTATATTCCTGATCTGTACCTTTTTACTTATAAAAGCTTTTCAGAATTTTAATACTTTTAAAGTATGGGCAGCACAAACCCCACCTCAATCCTTCCATCTTCCCAATCTTCCTGGCATGAGTAAATTTGTTTTTAAATCACAGAACCACAGAATTGTTGGGGTTGGAAAGGACCTTTAAAGCTCATGCCATTCCACCCCCTGCCATGAGCAGGGACACCTTCTATTATCTCAGGGTGCTCCCAGCCCTGTCCAACCTGGCCTTGGACACTTCCAGGGATGGGGAGTCCACAACATCTCTGGGCAACCTGTGCCAGGGCCTCATCACTCTTATGGTAAAGAATTTCTTCCTAATATCTAATCTAAACCTGCCCTCCTTCAGGTTAAGGCCGTTCCTCCTTGTCCTATCACTACATGCCTTTGCAAAAAAAACCCTCTCCAGCCTTGTTGTAACAACATACTGGAAATGGAGTTGCATCCCTGTGATTAAATCCCACTTGGTCCCACAATGAACATCAGGAGGTCCCTCCCCTCCCCAGTCCACCCGCACCATTAAACCCATCACAGGCTGCAAACAGAAATATTTCTTTTTAACAAATGGACCTTGAGTCACTGCAAATGCCGGTCTGCAGCAGGCTCTGGTGCAGAATTTACTGTACATAGTCTTTGTTTATGGATTCAGAGTTTATCCAAGGACCTTCTTTGAACACAGAACTGCCTTCCCAGCCACTCACCTGACTCGCTGTTTACCGCAGGCACCCATTTGTGTTCCTGCAATTGCCTCCCTCTCCCTCCTCCCCTCAAAGTGGATTCTGTCGACTACACAGGGAGCTCAAGCTTTTAACTCTGAATCACACACAAGTTAGATGCCTGAAGGAGACCGTGCAAATGCCCATCTGTCTGGTTAACAATTCTGTAAACAGCAATGGTACCATGAGAAGATTTCCACCCACTCTTCACTTGGAGGTTAAATTCGTCTCCTTTTCCCACTTGTGAGTTTTAGCTATAAAGTAAAAAGTTGATGTTGATTGAAGAAACTATTCCTCAGATATTCTGCACAAATGGTATTCATCTGTGTGTTAGGAGGGTTCAAAGGAAACGCTTATGCATCCTAGATTAATTTATTTAATGAAATTTATGCAGCTTGTTGCTGATGACATGAAAAATTTAGAGCTTCTACTAACGTGCTCATTTGGCCTCCTTGCAAGAACAGACTGTATTTCAATTATCTTAGAGTACAGACAAAGAGGAGAGGAACAAAGCTTTTCACAAAGACTCTCTTCTCATAACTAAACCAGCACACTAAAAATGGATAGTGGATCTCTGAAAATAATGTTAATGCACAGCTAAGAAAGGCTTGGGACATTGGTCTGTCCAAGGAATAGCAGATTTCAAGCAGGTCTATGCCAGTGTTTCCTTCACTTGAGTGGGTAATGGATTGGTAAAAGAAAAGCTAGAAAAAAACCAGAAAAGCAAGAACAAGGCCAGAAGGAAAGCTAGGATGGAAGTGCAGTGGCAGGAACGCCTAAAGGAGCAAAGGTCTGGGGACAAAGTGAGCTGGTGGTTGAGCTTGTTATCTCTATTAGTGTTAATTACTAAATTAATGTTTTGCCTGAGACAACCTCACTCTTTTCTTTAAATGAACCTCACTAGAAAGTTATAAAAGATAAAAAGATCTACAGAATATTCTTCCTCTCCTCTCAATAACACTTTCATCTGCTCCAGCACACTGCTAAAATAGAAGAATTTCTCAACACCACCTCAGATACTGTCCTTGCTGCTGGCAGGTAACATTACAAACATCCTTTTTTCACTTTTAGCCAGCTATTTTGCACTTCTTTACCTCCCTTTATTAAACAAGGTGCATTTAAGCTCAACCACACCTTTGTCTTGCTCCCAACTTAAAGGCATTGTCTGTTGACTTGTCTTTAGCATGATTTCAAAGTGATCTCATTAAATACCCAGGAAAATATTTCTGAAGGTGTCTCTTTCTTTCCTATTTGGATAGATAGGACAAAATGACAACTCTAATTTCTTCATAACTTTTACAGAAGTCAGAACCCAACAAAAAATGTCACAAGAAAGGATTTCCTGAGATACAGGGAGATTCTTCAGCTATCATATAACAACTTTCCACTTTCCTATGGAAGCATGAATAATTATTTTCAAAGGGAATAAACACAGTTAAAGAGGAACCAAACCAAAAAGATTATTTATATATTTAGGTTGGCATCTAATCTCAGAGAGTATGGCCATAACTCATCAGGTAACACCATCCTGCTCTCACAATAACTCATCAACTGTTTATCGTGTGTTCTCTCCCTGCTAGGAAAATAAAATTTCCTAGGCTTTGGCTCTCTTACTGATCTTGTATCTCATCTATTTCATATTTACTCAGTCACTTCAGCAAATGTTTACAGCAAAAAATGGGTGTAACAGTGATCACAGTGATTATTAATGGTTTGGGGTTCTTTTTAAAGGACAAGCTAATGTCATTTAAGCATTAGGATCACATTAAGTTCACTGAAAATGTTCCATTCTTGACAATTTATTACAATCTACTTGAAACAAAGGTGTGCATGTACTTGAGTGTGCTGGGAAATGTCCCTGCATAAAGCCCTGTCCCACCTCTGCTATGGAACCACTACCCCCCACAAGATATATGCTCTCCGAAAATGCTCAACTGACACGGATATGAGGAAAAAACCAGCAAATTCCTTAACTTTTCTGTCAAATTTGACTACAATCCATTACTGAAAAGCCTGGGCACATGCTCTTTCGAACATTTGGGCTCGTAGAAGACGAACTCCTCAGAAACACTTCCCAGGTATTTTGAGCTAAACTGAGGATGTAATTAGAAAGTAGGGGGAAAAAATGAAAAAAAGAAAAAAGGGAGGGGGTGCAAAAAACCAAACAATCTTTCTTCCTGTGCTGACAGTGCCATAAAGCCCAACTATAGATACTGCAACCATTTCAAAGGCAGGAAAGGCTGAGGCCTTCACTGTGCTGTCCACTGGCTTTGAAGTGCCGAAAGCAGCTGCTCCCAGCAGATAGGAACTGTGGTGCTGCTGGAGTTATTTTTTTTTCTTCAAAATATACTTTCAAATCTAACAGCTGCGAGTAGAACAAAGTTGAGCTAAAGTATATTTAAAGAAGAAAAAAAAAAAGCCACTAGTTTCTCTCTAAGGGTGTTCTCAGTGGATACTTCAAAAGCAAGTAGCACCCAATCAGATGAAGCTGGAACCAGGAGGGACACATGACAGCTGAAACCAAATACTGCAAGATCCAAAAGTTCCTTTTTACTTTCTTAATGAATTTGAGTGCATCTGAAAAGTTGACAAAGTATTAACTGCAATGGTTTTGTCCAAATTCTTTTTGAAGCAAAAGACAAAGACGAATAAATACCAAGTATCAGGTTATTTGTTGTTAAAAATATCAGATAAATATCAATATGTAACATATCAGTAGGTCTAATCTGCAGGCAGAGCAATCTTTCAGCCCTACAACCACCAGTCCATATTCACACCAGTAATTGTTTTGAAATCAATATTCAAGGAGTGTTGTGACATCAACCATTCAGATAAAGCAGAGAAGTGGAACCACTTCTCCAAGTGCCTACACTTCCGAAATGTTTCGCAGATTGGAGAACTGGATAACACATCAGTTAATTTGGTTCTTCATCACCAATCTGATTAAAATCATGGGCAACTGAATTGTCTAGGGTGCCATCAGTGCTACCCTTCCCACTCACCATGACACCCAACAAAAAACACATCTGTAGGGCAACTTCCCTTCCCTTTGTGTCTAAATTCCATTTGACAATTAAATTCAGACACTTGAAGAAGAACATCTCAAAGCAATCACTACATTTCTCAGGTAGCTAAAATCTCTACATTTTTGGTTGGGTCTCTATTTCCAGCTGGAAGTCTGCTGGAGGCCTGTCAAAATGTACCCCCACTTCTGATTCACTGCTCTATTTAAACAGTTTAAATCAGCCTGCTCCTCGCCAAGTAACAACCAAAAAAATATGCAGTAAAACAAGGCAAGGAAAATTCTGCTTTAAAAATGGCTTAGAAGTTCTGAAGCATAAATAGAGAGCAGTGCAGAGAAACAGAAGTTGGAAGTACTGAAAGGAAATTTTAAGAGTGGAAGAACTGAGCTCATCCTGCTCCATGGTGGGGCTGGAGGGGCTTCGTGCTGCAGAAAGGGCCTTCCAAAAGAACGTCATTCCCCGTGATAACCCACTGCAATCTGCAGGAAGAGGCACATATTTTTCATGCTCACCAACCTTCAAAGAACATTCCAGATGAAGTACAAAGAGAAATAAATTTTTAAAAAGGGCATAAACAGGATTCCACTGAAAATTCTTCTGAGGCTCTCATTGTTTAGCTGTTTAGGGCTGAAACCCTTGGGTTCCAGTGATGTTTCATAAAGCTTAGCTGTTCTTTCTTACAGTAAAAGCAGCTATCCTAAATAAAATAAATGGGAAACGGTAAACATCTCCATGAAAAATGCTTTCACTGATGTTTACCACAACATTGTTACAGAATAGAGTCACCAAAATTTTTTAACTCTCGTATTAATTTCTTGTTTTGTGGGTTTTTTTGACACAGCCTGCAGAAGGTCTGAATATAAGAAGACACATAAAACCAAACCATGACAATATGGACATTATCATTTGCTTTTAATGTGCAAAATCAGCTAAGTACTTGGCAGAAAATTTTATCTATGGCTTGGTGGATCTTACCATGGTTATTAAAGGAAAATTACCATTTGTAGGTAAGAACAGGAATGTTGTAACTCCTGATACACTGCAGATTAGCATTTATCTCTATAGATCATGCTCCTAAACGTGGGAACAAAATCTGTGAATAAATGCTTACTTTGGACTTTAAAGATGCACTAAAAATTATGAGACCTGTAAAAAAAACCATGAGGCAATTATATCACTAAAATGATGTGAAAATATGATTAAATTAAAAATTCCAGCTTAAGGCAGATGCCCAACTGACCCTGATACTTCCCACTGCCCTCCTTTCGGCATGTCCTTGACACATCAAACTTCCTCACCCTTACTGCACAAATCCCCAGTATCTCTGACTATTCCGGAATCACTAAACACAGGAATCATCATAAGTAACATCATCCAGTTAAGCTGAACACTTGTGAGATGTCCCTCACCCTTCCAGAGGCCACCACGTCACCTCTGTCAGGTGGCAACGCCAAGTGGTGACGTTGACAGTTCTGAGTGAGGACAGGGAAAATGCTTTGATCTGACCCAACAAATTCCCTTCTGTTCCAAGAGCCATACACAAAACACACCATTGTTCCTCCCCAGCACAGACCAGAGTGTCTCTCAACACCTATCAAAGTGATCTTGTTCCTTAATTCCCTGAAAAAGCCCCTTCCAGATGGACCAGAGCAGGCCTGGCTCCAAAGCCAATCGCGGCGTTTCATCCTCTCACAGCACAGAAGATAAACAGAAATGAAACCACATTTCTCTGGTGGAAATGCAAGCTTAGATCCACACAAGAACAGCGAAAAGAGAGAACTTTTATGGATTAACTACCTCATTCCTATAAAGTACTAAAAAAAACCCCTTTCAATCCTTCAGCAGGTGTTACCAGCAAAGGTCAGTTTAATTTCATGACCAAGTACCACCTCGCACCAGTGTTTGGTGGTGCAGCTCCTCAGCTCCCAAGCCTGTATCACGCAGTAATTTCTCTACTTCTACTTTTTCCCCCTTTACACTTCACAGCACTACTGAAAAAAACTTTCTTGTCTCCACCCAAATGTTCCCTGAATATTTCCCAACCCTGAAATTACATTACAAAGAAGAAAATCACGGTCAGTGGGCCAAAACAAGCATTGGTACGAACACTCCCCATGTCAAAAATGATAAAAAGAACAAACCGCTGCTTCTTGACAAGAAGGAAAACAGATAATGCATTAAATAATTTAACCTGGTGATTACGAAAATAGGTGTTGCCACCTGTAAGCCCAGGAAACAATTTGAAAGAGTTGGAGGTACAAGGGATTGTGAAGAGGAAACACAAAGTATTTTCTGTGTAGGTTCCTCCCCCTCCATCCCCATCACAAAACTCTGCATATCTATAAATTGTGTTTTTATAGGAAGGACAGCAGCACATAGTGACCTACAGCTGCAGGAAGGGGTGTCCCTCCTCCCCTCCACCTGGAGGAGCAAAGCAACTGACCTGTTGTTCATATCTTTTCTTGATCTCATCCAACTGCCAGGAGAATTCTTGGGCTTGCTTTTCCCGGAGCAATTTTGATCTCTTTAGATCTGCTTCAACCTGTGCCATCTACATGGGAAAAGAAAGGGAATATTTAATTTTTTTTTAAAAAAAGGCATAGCTTGAAATGTTCTGACATTTCTACAGTTGTTTGTAAACCATCAAAGAGGCAAATATCACTTGTTGAGAATGATAACAACACCATTTGTATGTGGTGAAAATGAATATTCAGTCACTACAGGATTATTAGTCAAGGACATAGTGATCACTGTTATGCCACTCCCTAATTACAATGGATTGGCTAAGTTTTTCACTCAACCGTGGTGAATATCCCATCAAAATTAAGTGAATATTTTCTCTAGACATATTTAAGACTCAAATATATTTCACTTAAAAACTTCTGCCTGTGGAAATTCAAGGGAAATGATGTGCGAGTCAGAGCATAAACTACACATTTAAAGCAAGTTTACATTAAATCAGAAAATAACTTAAAATAACTTAAAAGAGAATTATTTGGCTGCAAGTTAAGTCCTCTGAAGATAGTCATCGCCTATGAATAATGAGTCCCACAGATTCCAGCATGCAGCATCAAGGAAGCAATTTCACAACTCAATTAACAAAGGCTTTTGTATCAAAAGCACAACTGTTAGCTGCACATCAGGCGTGTTTCCAAGGGAATATATGTATATATGTGTAACTCCGCTGCAGTGCACACTCATCAATGACTTTTAGATCTAGATCCCAATATAAGCAGTGAATAAACTGTGTCCCTAAAAAGAGAAAAGAGGTGGAGGGGTCTGGAGGACCAGTGCTGCCACAAGCCCATTTGCTACACAAAAAGAAGAAACCCATGAATTCCTGAACCACAAGCCAAAATCCTGCTTGGCCTAAGGGAGTGCTCAGTGTTCAACAGATGTCTGTGCCAATTGGCCTGGACATCACTCCCCAGCCAGGAAGGAGGAGAAAAGGCAGCACTCAGAGTGGGAAAGGCATTTTATTGCAGAGTACTCCAGCAAGAAAGGAAGGGACTGGAGCAGGAGCAGTTGGCCAAATAGAAAGTGGAAAAAGAGAATAGTGAGGAAGCAGTTCCTGAACCTCACTGCTACTATCTGCCATTAAGAAAAGGGACTGCAATCAATGTTTTATGAATAATTTTCTTCCGGCTCCAAACTTACTCAAATTGCATGTCCATGGCCGTGTTTTACTCAGGTCAATAAAACCCAGAAAAATAACAGATCTTGTTACTGCACTAAAGGAGTTTTTTTAAGAGAATGAAAACGTTCTAAAAAGTGAAACAGTAAAAACATATGTAAAGATGCTTTAAATCTACTTGCTTCTGCAGTTTACTGGTTAGGTCACATTCATCTATTTCCAGCAACTGCAACAAAGGTTCTTGATCATTATTTGCCCAACCCAGGAAGCCCCAGACCTAAAATGACATAGTCTATGTATTGTTTCTCTATTTTTTACTTACTACTGGAAAAAATGCAGATCTTGCAGTTAAACACATGCCACCCACCCGCCAGTGGGCATCAGGTGACTCTTAATAACAACAAGCTTGACAAAATAGGAAGCAGATGGCAAAAAAAATGATATTATCATAGAGCCAAACTAATGAATCAAATACTGATTGCAACAACTGAAAATGACCCCATCCTACTCATCTCCATAATTAACTTTATCTCACACCAAAAATGGGTTTAAAGCCCAGTATTTCTAATGCAGATAAAAGGATAGCGTTGCTATGGCTACTGCAGCTGTTGTTTTGTAAGTAATACATCCCACCTCACCACAAAACATGGAATTTTCCAGTATGTTCCAACGTACTGGGGGATTTATCTAAGAGTATGTGGATGCAGAGGAATGAGAAAATCCAAAGCTATGAAGAGAAGGGTTCACCAGTGTTCCTTTGATGTATTTCCTTGGACCTTGGTTCCTGTAGAATAGAACCACTCAATTGTACAATATCATTTAATATTTCTAGATTTTAGCACCCAAGTAGAGACAGAGTACAGCAAAATTTATTTTCAAAATTTCCCAGAATGCAGCACCATTCTGAAAGAAATTCATTGTCATTTTAAAATTACGGTTGACTATGTTTTCCTAATTCTTTTGCACTTTCTTATGTTTTGGACTGGTTTTCTTTGCTGAATGTTTTTTATGTGAATGAAACTATTATTAGCCTTTCTAGAATTAGACAATATCCCTTTTGGAGCAGAACTAGCATATTATTTTAAGTCATCATGAAGAAATTGCAGGAGGGACACACAGTACAGAAAATGTCAGATTAAAACTGCAGGATTTGTTGTATTGCCCTCGTGGGTCTGGTTTGCTGAAAACATCTTACTTTTATAAGTTTGTTCTTGCCTTTTTTTAAATTTCCAAATTCTATTATTTGCTGTCTGCATGGGTCTTTAAAATATCAGCAGTGAAGATTTCCCAGAAACTTTGAGAACAACAAAAAGGGAATTTCCTCAATCCTAAGGCAGCATCCTCAGCCATCCATTCCAGTCCCAGCCTGCAGCACCCTCCTGTCAGCAGCAAGGTTTGGTCACGGCAGGTGAGGCTGGGACTTGTAATCCAGAATTACAAGCTGGAGTTCCGTCTGGAGAGCTCAACCACACGAGGGAGTTACGGAAATATCCCTTCTCTCGCCTTCTTTTTGATCACCTGTTGCTTGTTCCTCATTTCACTCCTTGGGCTGCTTTTGTAAAGTCCCAGGAGAACAGTTTAACTACTGTTTGCTTCTTAGGAAATTCAAGCCACTAAAATCCCTGATTTTCAGGGACAGAAAAATGGATTTTGCCATCCTCTGCACATGACTGCCAGCAGCCACCACGGCTCTGCCTCTGTTTGGGCTCAAACTGATTATAGGAGCTCATTAATGGAAGACAGAGTCGCCCGGAAAAGAGTAGGAAGAGACACATTTAAGTGGAAAATGACAAGCGTTGTTCCATAGGGTGTATAAACTAACACTTTATACTCTCACTCCTGAAAAATCCCTAATCAGTATCATAACTGCGGATATCTTTATAACAATGACAATTCTGGCTTTGTTAGAAAGATGAAACACCCGCCACCATCCCTTTCTGACTTGCTGCAAAGACACTACATTGTGAAAGATTTTGATGTAGCACTCTCAAGTGGAGCATGTTTCTGGCATTATAAGATCAGAATCCGCTATCCCACTGTGCCAGAGTTTCAGAAAGGCTGGCATTGTGACCTCCTCACCCGCTGTTTCATTTCAGCAGAGTCTTTCTCTGAGTTCAGCTCCACCTGCCGCTTAAACTCCTCCAGGGCAGCGCCTGCCTGCTGGGCCTGCAGCCTCTGTACCTCCGTCACCCGCCTCAGCTGCTCCTCCTTCTCCCTAGAAAGTCACAGAAAATTTTCAGAGTTCAAGTATCAAATAAAAGAACAAGTGTGCTGGTGTAAAAGAGAGGCCTTTAACCCGATCAGTTTAAAATAGTATTCAGATTTCAATTTCCTGTCCCAGCTTCTGCCCAACTTCCCTTTGCAGGCTTTGAAGAAGGCGATGGAAGGCCGGAGTTATTTTCGCTTTCTCTGATTGAATTTCGCACACCCAAACACAGCATCCACAGCTCACAACAAAACCTCCACCTTCAAAGTCTGTGTTCACTTCAATGGCTCACTACCCACTGTAGGACCTCCTTTATTAAGCTCATCTTTAAATGAGATCTAATTAATAAATTTAACAATAATAACAATAATAATTAACAATAAATTAGATTTCATTAAATTAGATTTAACACCCCCCAACACTTAAACAAACTCTTTTTAGCATGATTGCCTTTTGAGATTTAAAAAAAATCCAAACAAAAAAATTATCCCAGCGCCACCTTTGCTGAGACAAGGTGCAGGATTATTCCCTGCTTGTCATATATCAAAATGCAAAGAGGGGTAATGCGTGACACGTGGTTCCTTCTTAATCTATTAGAAACCCGTAATGCTGTGATGTCTATTCAGCCTTTACAGTAATGACAGATGTTAAATCTCTCTGCAAAGATATTTCATATGAACAGCCTACACTATTTGACATATGAAACCTGATACATCTATACAAATCAGGCTGGGTTTCTTCAGACTTGATGGTATATCAATACTAATGCTTCTGTAATATTTGATGCACATTCACATATATACAGACACATGAAAAGATAGAGACATTCACCATATTGACGCAACACAGACCAAAATTCAGGTAACTTACAAATATTTCAGAAATTCGGATGTGATTCCTCAAATATTACTAACTTTTATTGACTTGTTGCTGATTTTGTTATTAACTTAGCATTATTAACCTTTTGTGACACGTTTCTACTCCCACAGGTCAGAGGGGTTGCCTGACTTTGTGTTAAGACACTGGAGAACACGATGGTGGCATCGAGGGACAAAGCTGGCTCCACCCACAGCTTGTAACAGAAGACACATTCAAACAGACCTGGGGCTGACATTTTCATTTTCCAGGCAGAGGAAGTACCTCATGATAAATTTCCCATTTTGACAGAAATTATTTCCATATAAAACAAAGAGTCTGACACATAAGAGACGGAAAAGCCCGGTTAATTCATCTTGTCTGTCATCTTGCCAGCACTGGAGGAGCTGCTGCAGCACTGAGCAAGCCTTTCAGAAAGGTCAGGAAGCTGCCAAGCCCAAAGTTACAGTATTCACATCCTCTTCTGTGGTTTTCAGACCAGACTGTGACAATGGGACAAAGAACATAATCCTATATCTTCACAAAGTGGCTGTTTGCAGTGGAGGAGAGCAGGGTAATTCCAATAGCAAAGAGATCAAAGAAATGCCACAAGCCCTGAGTCAGTATATTGCTGTTTACTTTTAGAGGTTTTTTTTCATGATGCGTATTTTAAAATAAGTAGATTTTATTTTGGTGCCACATTCACAGTTGATGGAATAATTGAGAATAGGGAGATGGCTCTTTTCCTTACAGAAAAAGGAAAATACCTTTCTTACCCAGCAGAAACTGGAGGAAAACAGAACAAAATCCTGTATCACAGCTTTGATAATGATTGTTTTGGGGTTTTGGGTTTGTGTTCTTAGAAGACCTGTGTAAATTATCTTCAAATTTGCTGAAGAGCATCTATCACCCCTCCAGATATTCTTTACTTCTACAGCCTCATCGATTCCACTTCCTACACTCATTTGGGGGTGAAGCACATCTGTGTTAATCTCTGCTACCACGTTCCCCACTCATTTATGAGACAATAAAAATTACACAGCAAAAAAACATCACTACCAAAATCGACATTTTTTTTCCCCATCTAAATTTAAGTGGCAAAATACCATTTAGGATTTCCACTTCTTCTGCAGAGGACCTAAAATATCTAAATTGCAAGTACAAAACTGTTACAGTGGGGATACCGTAACACACATATATCAAACGGGGAGTCCCGTGGAAAAGGAAATATATATGGACAGATTCTTGCTAGATGTTTCAGAGATGTTTATTTCCCCAGCCGCATGGCCGGAGCTCTGCCGAGGAACTGTTCCAGTCACGGGACCAAGGGTCCTTCTGCCCGCGCAGGGAACACAAACCAACCAATGGGAACGAGGCTGAGCAGGGGCAGGGAAACCCCGTGTCTGTGCCCTCAGGGCCCCTCTCCCAGGGCTCCATGGCAGGGGAGGGACCCCAACACAAAACTCCTCCACCCTTCCTCAGAACAGGCACATCAGTGGCACCCCCAGAGCTCAAAGTGACAGGAGCTGATGGGTCAGTTATCCATCAGCTCCTGCTGTTTGGCTCAGTTATCCCCCAAATCCCACGTTTCAGGGAGCTGCTGAATACAGGTATTTTTAATTTAACAGCTGCTTGACACTGAATTACATCACTCCCCTCTCCAACAACAAAATCTACCTCAGAAAGCAGAATATGCAAGAGCTCCATCCACATCTGTTACCTTGGAGAGACCATGGAGAGGGGAAAACCTCCACTTCTCCTCCCAGAGATCCATAATTCAGCAATGGGCACTGGATAACAAATCTCTCTCCCTGCAAAACACATCTAACAATTCCACTCCACACTGGAAACAAAACCAAAAAATCGAAGCTTGTTCAAACACATCCACACTCCCAAGTGTCACGAGACACCGGGACAACAGCTTTGGTCCAGTCAGATGGAAACACAAAAATCTAAACATAAAAGGACAAGATATCAGTCCTCGTGCTCTTAGCAAGGCTCCAAATTTATGCATCTTCTTCCTTCAGAAGATATTTTTAGTTTGAAACATTATGATGTAGACTTTTAGGAATGTGGTTTTATGCACCTTCCTTTCTTTTAAGGACTTAATCCCATGAATAAATGCAACATCTCATTATAAGCAGGAAAAAACCTTCATTTTTAAGGATGTGGGAGCCAGCACTCTCTATTTTTTGTGCAGTTCAGATTTGTACAGAAGCTTAGAAAACCTGTACAACAATGGCCCTCGGTTCACAAATATAAGAAAAGCTTCACTTTTTTTCCCAAGACACCGAGCAATGTGCCTTGCATGAAGCGCTAAAATATTCACTTTGAAGATTATTTTTTTCAGTTGGACTAGTTGTGGGGCCCAATACAATACAATTACATCACTTAAATCCCCTAAAGCTGAGCCGGCTTGAATATAAAAACAGGGTGAATTTACTCTTTGCCCCCAGTTTAAAAAGCAGCAAATTCCTTTTGTTTCAGTGTATAAAGGACAAGGCAACAGAATTAGTAATCTTACATGGCACAAACCATCTCAGGGAAAGTTGACTGTGAAGTCCAGAATTTCAATTTCAGAAATCAGCACCCTGAAGTGCACTGATAAATGGGAAATACAAACAACTTACATGCTTCCTCTTCGTGCTTAATCAGAAATATTTGTCTTGCTCTGTAAAATGGCTTCCAAGAGGTAACAACTAAACACAGTGAGACTTCACAGCACTGCAAGTCACGTTAACGAAACACGGGGCAATGCAGAGGTTAACAGGAGAGGTTAATTAAACTTGGGATGTCCCAACAAATGTTGGATGAACCAACACGTTCCTGCAGGGTTCCCACCATTCCCTGAAGAACTGCAAGGGCTCACCAACAGCACAAGGAGCAGGAGATGCACCTGGCTGGGTCTCAGCCTCATCAACAAATTGAAACCCTTTAGACAAGAAGTGCCAGCACACACTGAACTCAACGTGGACCTGCATGGCTGCACAGGGACAGTTTCACATCCCAGGAGCAAATCCACACCCAAGCTCCCTGTGTGTAGTTTAGAGAGCTTTTCAGTGACATGGAAAATAATAATAAACTCCTCATGTTTTCCTATAAAATTATACCAGGCCTTAATTCACAAATAGGCAAATTCTTCTCCAGATTTTCAAAACCTGCTGGCAGCACAGCCCATTGAATCCCAACTGTACTGGAGAACTGAAGCAGAGCAAGGAAGTTCTGTAAGGATGTATTTTGCTACTGAATAAGCTTCTGAGACTTAGATTCTGATGGACTCCACAAGAGGGAGAGGCTCCATCCCTTGTCTAACTCTCCCAGGTTGTTACAACTCCAGGTTTATGCCTGTAGATAAACATGAATCTCAGAATCCTAGAATGTCTCGAGCTGGAAGGGACCCATAAGGATCGCTGAGTCCAACTCCCTGCTTCTCACAGGGCTACTCAAAACTAAATCATATGACTAAGAGAACGCTGAGGTATGGGAAAAGCAGAGTCATGGCTGAGCCTCCAGCCCCACTGATGATGCTGAGATCCTGCTGGGAAAGGCCAGGCTGTCCTGCCATTCCCCAGAGATCCCGCATTACACATACTCTAATGCTATGTATTCAGATTTGCTGTACTCACACAAGTCTTTGCCCATTCCTTCCTCCCCCAAATATTACTACTTATGAGGGAAGATTGCTTTGCTATCCACCAAACTGCAAACTATTCACTTGCTGGAAGGCAGCTGAAGAAGGATATTGCTGTATCTACACAGCCTTCCTTTTTATTTAATGACACAAGAAATAAAAAATTGACTCTCACTAACGTGTTGAAACAAAATCAGTAATCACTATTTATATAATTCATTTAGATTCAAAAATACCTTAAAAACCCCTATATAAACACATTTCCAAAGGAGAGCACAACTTCTTACATAATACACAGTGAACTGTGTAGCTGAAAACACAACCTGCATCAAAACATACCCAAATTTCCCATGCAAACCAAAATTCAGGAATTTCACCGTAGTATCTTCAGTGTCTACAGATAAGAGGACCCATCCAATGTATAGACACATACATTTGACTTTATAAAGGGAAATTTAAGCAGACCCACAATCCTGCTCCTGATCCCAGAGTCCCTCACATGGAGGTGCCCTGGTACCATCAGGACTCCACAAAATCGCAGCAGTTTAATTAATTAATTAAATTTACAGCCAAATGCAAGACCCATGCTACCACTTTTTAGTGCCACGACCATTAAAAACTACTCCCTGCAACATTCTAGAATGCAGATATTCCACGACATAAATAATGTATTCAGGCCTAAAGTACCACGTATCTGTAAAAAAAGGGGTTAATGGGTTAGTTAATTGTTACAGAAGAATGCTTCAGCAGTAATGCCATGTCTGTGATATACACAAAAATCAATTTTGCTTTTCCTGCTCTCCTGTTTTTAACACACAGTGACAGCCCAGTAGCAGCTTTGGGCCTAACTGCATCCATCTCATCTGTGCTTGGAGCATCCTTCCGCACGGGCTGTGATTCCCACAAACAACCAGGAACAACGAGGGCTTTCCTACCATGCCAGCCCCAAACATATGGAATATGTGCAGAACACTTCTTCTTTCTAGTGTGGAGAGGAAGAAAGACAGTGTGAAGTCATTCAAGCGGAATGATAACTAAACCAAAGCCAGATCAAAGGAGCGAAGAAGAAAGACTGAAATGTGAAGCTGAAATATTTATTGCCGTCAAAACATCATCCCTATCCTGTCCCTGGGCACTTTAATATTTCGGAGTTGTTAGAAAGCATTCTAACTTGCTTCATCATTTCGAAGAAATAAAGCCAAAAATATAGAGCCAAGAAATAAATACAAAGCGTTCCCCAATTTTAATAGTAAGATGAGCTTGTCTTTATGAGAAAAAGCACAAATCCACTTATAAATTGTTCACAGTTTGCATAATTTGAGATGTTAACATCAAAAAGCTGGGCTGCATTCCTTCAAGTAAGCTCCAACAAGGGAAGATATTTACAATACAATTATTGTTTTAAAATTTATACTTATGTTTTAAATAAATCATGAGATAACATTAACAAACTAAACCACTCCTTAAAGCCGTTAATGAATTTAGAGTAAATAATACTCCACATGTGTAGTATCACACTGAAATAAGAATAATGCATTACATTCAAAATTAACGGCTTGCAAATTAAGTAGACATCGGTTAAACACACTAATTATTATTATAACTATTTCTCATTACAATAATGACAGGGCACTGTTGTGCTAGGTGCTATGCAAACAGAATAAAACAGCAACTGCCAAATGATGAATGTGATGTGGGTTAAAAGGCTGGGCAAGTGCTGTAAATGTGGCTGGAAGGGAAAAACATTGTAATTTTGCTCCAGCCTGCAGAAACTGTCTCCAAGATTTAGATGCACCACATATATAAAGACCACGGAGGCTCAGCTATCAAGGGAGGAGGATTAGAACAGAGATTAATAGTCACGGCTTTCCCATGCTGAGACCACGGCTAAACCTCACCAAGGACAACACGGAGGGGAGAATTAGAGAGACAGGTGTAGATAATGGCTTAGAAAAAGGGAGACAAGTCTGTAATTAAAAGGTGGACCAGAAAGTCAGCACAGACAGCAAAGAGATTCATGAGATACCCAGAGAAGAGGTGCAAAGAAGGCAAAGATGGAGATCAGAGAACAGCGCTGTGGCACTGAGAGCTGGGGAGCGAATAAAATAAACCATCTGGAGGACAAACTATGTGAGAAATCACCAGGCACAGGACAGAGCCAGGCAAGGAGAATCACTTAACACTAACAAAGCACAGTCCATGGTGTGTGAAGAGTGACAGAGCCAACAGTGGTTGGCAAACCAAAGATGCCGAGGAGGAACTGCCAGGATTAAGACTGTTAAGGAGGTACAAGGGCACAGAATTCATCCTGTCATTCTACTGACTTAAGGTAACTGTTTTTATGGTTAAAATATTTGTATAGTTCAGGATTCACAGTAATAATATTCATGTTGTAGTAGATAATAAAGATAATTAATTCTGGGGAACCATGAGTGTCTACTTGGCTCATCGGTTTCTTCTTTCCAAGAGGACATGGATTGTCACAATTTTCCTTAAAAGTACTGTTTGAGTTACTAACTTCAACTCCTCAGTGAAGGTTGGTTGTATTGCTGCTGAAGCTGAAGGAAAGTTGTACAAAGCACATAAAAAGTAAAAGCAAAATTAAGATTATCAAATGTAACTGAAGTCAAGTGATCAGAATCATCAAGCAACAACAAGGAACACAGTTTTTCCTTGTACTACTTTGGAGATGGTTTCTAAGTGATCCAAAGGAGGTGACAGCCTGAAACATTTCATGCTTTTTAACAATCAGTAATTGAATTCAATCATCTGTAAGACTTTCTTTAGCCAACTAAAAGCTTTTCTCATTTCATCAATGTTTTGGGCATTGTATAATCTTGAAATATAGCCCACCAAATCTGAAAAATACACTGATGTGAGAGGGAAGCCTTTTGGAATAACAAGGGAACAATTCTGACATTAGTGGTGATTATTTGTATACACATTTAGTCAATGCAACTGTTATAACCCTTAACTACATTAATTAATAGAACAGCAATTTACAGCAATGAGTTAAGTGCTATAGCATGATAGAACAATGCTCTTCACCTCACAAGGCAATACTTCCCATTTCATAAGCTGTGTGTCATATCAAACCATTTTCATAGCTGTTATCACTAAAAAGATGTCATGTGATATCTCTATAACCATTTTGAGGGACATAACAGTCCCAGAGCCAAGGATTAAAAATCAACTGTTACATTTTTTTTTGTACAACTGGAGCTTTCCTTTCAATACATATTTCATTATTGCCAGTAGGTCTCCAGAGAAACGGGGGGGAAAGAAAATGAAAGGCTGTAAATAGTTAATAGAACACTTTATTTTTGCTTTTAAGTGAGACTATTAAACAAAGCTACCACATTTTTGAGCCCTCTGTTCATGCTCCACGTTGTGGCCCCTAGAGCAAGGGTTAGGGAATGTTTACAATATGCTGGAAACTTTGACTGGGTTTGCTCTAAAAGGTTTCAGATGCTCAAGCACAGCACCAAGCGGAGAACAGCTGCTTGGTTTTCCACTGATTCTTAGAGGAGAAAAAAAAACCAAAAACCAAACCAAAACCCACCCTACCAAAAAAACACACACGGCCCTGTTTTAAGGAGTAAAACTATATCCCAACTCCTCAGCCACATCACATTACCACTGTTTTTAAATCACGGACTTGGCTTTTTTCATCATATTGCAACTGCTGTACCAAGACAACCCTGAACATTTTAATAAAAGATAATGATGAACACAATGAACATGGGTATAAACTCTTAACAATGTTCTTTTATTGCAACACTAGGAATTAAAGACAATGCCTGCTCATATTCCTTTAATTATTTACAGCTTTAAATAGTAATAGCTTTTCCATTCTGACAAGAATTCTCTCCACACACAAATACTTCATTTTCAAGGAAAAATGGAATTAACTGCAGGAAAACAGCTACACTTAAGCAATTACCCTAAAAAAATTAACAACAACAACAAGCAATTACTCAGAATCTGGATTCAACTTAGAGGAGCAAGAAAGGAAAAAAGGACTAAAAAATTAACTTGTGGTTAAAGCTATCACTCCCTTTATTTATTTATTATTGCATTGATGATTCTCAGGCTATTGTGTTTTGCTGTGTGCAGTGGCATTTCTGACGCGCACCACTTCAAGAAGCCCATACAAGAGGATTTGAAGGAGCAGCTGTTTAAATATAAAGTTCTCAAAGGGCTTGGTAGAATCAAATTCTCAAGATCCACTGTAAATCACAGCTTTTTTTCAAAATACAACTTCTGTATATTTTGAAAAGCCCAAATTTCACTTCTTTTCAAAATGTTGGGGTCTAACAATTATGCAAATGTAAATTGCAAACAAATTTAATTATTTCCACTGCTATTTATTCTACCTCCTTCTGCCAGCTCTCTTCACATGTTTATTTTTCCTTGCCTTCCTCTGATTCCCTTTTTATTGGGTCAGCAGCAGATTGTTCACCATTTATTCCTCTCAAATCTATGTCCCCTCACTTCTTTTACACTGTTCCTTTTGTGGTATTACAGAGAGAAGAAAAGTTAAATAAACATCATGGGAATTTTGCAAGATACAAGCAATCTTAAAGACTAGAAGATCCTTACATAAAACTTCCTGTGCTGAAGTTTGATGCATTTTTGGGTACTTTTGAACAAAGCAAGAAGAGCTTTTCAAATCAAACGAACCCAAGTCTTCTCTTTGTGTGTCAAAGGGAACCATACAATGAAAAATGAGTCATTACTCAGCCGCAGCTGTAGGAAAAGATTCTGCAAAGGACCAGTTCACCCTGTGCCCATTTTTGTCTTGTCACCATTTCACCAGAGCAGGTGAACTGGGAAACCCCAGGCAGAAGGAGCAGCTGCTGGAGGCAGCCAGGCAGACTCAGAACAACAGCAAAACCTTAATAAAATACTCAGGGCAGCATGAAAACAGGATCTCATAAACTCAGATCATCCCACTGCACCAGAGCCCAGAGCAGACAGGGGCCTTGTGGAAATAAAATCGAGAGAAAAAGGGAATTTACTGATCTCCAGCGTCGCTGCTGTCCAGGAATTCCCTGTGCCAGGGACCCAGCCTGAGGCTCCACAACAGTTCTAATTTCATTTTAAATTCTGCTTTTAGCAAGGGTGATATCAAAGCCATGCTCTGAAGGCTTTACAGGTATCAATACCGAGTTTGATACCACAAGGGAAGCCTGAGAATAGCTCCAACTCCATGAATCTGGATCAATGTCAGGTAAGGAATGACCCAGAACAACCAAATGACAGGCAAACCAGTCCAGGAGATGACAAGTGAAGCCTTTTGAATAAAGAAATGACTGAGGTTTCAAGAAGAGTAACTGGTACCAATAAAAAAGCATTTCCTTCCCTAAAGAGCATTTCTTCCACCTTGATTTAGGAAATACGAGTGCAAACACATTTTTATCAGGTATTTTCTGTGAGGCAAAACCTTGTAGCAGAAATAACTGTGCTGTACACAAAAATTGAAATTTAAAATGTAAGTTAGTACTACTGAACACCTGACAAAATCCCTACAAATAGCAGCCCAGCACAGGGAAGCAGAGAGCATTGCTCTCACACTGGAATGACGAAAAGCAGTGGAAAAAGGTTTTTTAAGTCTACAGTGAGGCAACTCCATGGCACCACCTCCAACAAGAAATCAACTTCTTCTCCTTGACTCCCATGTCAGAAACCACGTGTATGTACACAAGGATATATGAGAAAAGAAAAGCAAATCGTTTTCATTTCTGTGTTTTACTGAACACCTGCAGGCGCCCCCTTCACACCATGTCATGGTTGGGAAGATTTGGTCTGCCACCTAAACCAAATCCCAGAATACTGTGAGAGCTGTCTGCGAGTGCTTTAGAAACTACTGCGAAACTATTGTGAAAATCTGCTAATAGACAGAAGTGGCTTTGCTGGTTTCTAGAAAGTTTAGGAGTTTAGCCCCTCTTTCTTCCCCAGAAGAATTTTAAACAAGTTCAGACAAGGGGTAGAGAAGCCATGGAAAAAAAGAGGTGTTGGTAACTCCTTATGTAAACAAATAATTTTATTAAGTGACTCAGAATAAAGCAGCTGCTCAGCATTTGCTCTGTATCATCCCCACTTACGAAGTGCTGAGATTTGGCTCCATAGACAGACTTGAAAAAAAAAGAGGCAAAGAGTGAGAGGGAGAAGGCTGTGGAGCACTGGAGAAGAGATGTGCAGGCATCCCTTGACACTGCAGTGTTTAACTACAGCTTCTGTACAGGGGGAGTTTCGTTTCATTTCATTTCATTTCATTTCATTTCATTTCATTTCATTTCATTTCATTTTTCTCCTAATGTGACCTCTTAAAATTTGTTTCCTTCAACCACACTACAGAACTAAAGAACAAGAACTCAGGAAATCTGTATTTCAGGAGCACATGAAAATGTTATTTGCGCATGAGGCAAGCAAAGCAAAAAGCATTAAATCAGATCCCGTAATAATCCCCAGTACATGAGAACTGTCACAACTGTTATCCTGAAGAAACCAATGTAGTCTGCATTTCCATGAAGGTGACAGATGATCACAGCCTCAAACTATTCAGTATGTTTATAATTTAGTCCAAAATCTCTCAGTTTCGAGATCGACCAACTTTATATGTCTATGCAGCCACAAAGGTGCTATTCCCTGTCCCTGGAAGTGCCCAAGGCCAGGTTGGACAGGGCTTGGAGAAACCTGGGAGAGTGGAAGGTGTCCCTGCCCATGGCAGGGGGTGGGATGAGATGAGTGTAAGAGCCCTTCCAACCCAAACCATTCTGGAATTCTCTGATAACTCCAGAATGGAAGTGGCAAAACCAAACCACCTCTAAACTGAGCTGGTATCGTGGTTGTGGTGTTGTGTAATCTTCAATAAAATGGAGAATATTTCCCTATAGCAAATATATATTCCTCATAGTAAACTAAAAGTATCAAAGAATCTGCTACCAAAATACTAGCAGAGGCAAAATAAATATATTGAATGAATAAGCATCCAAATTCCACAGAACAAGACACAAGAGATGATGCTGAGAGCTCTTTAACAATATTGCAAAAAGTCAGCAAGACCTTTTCTTTCTCTTCCATGCAATTTCTTCAGCAGCAAATGGGTACAGATTTTTTCTCTCATTTATCTTCTGTTTCATTGTACTCAGTTTGTACTGTGACAAATTCTATACCTCTATTTCCTACTGCTCTGCTCACTGTGAGAGATAAGAACAGCAGAGATTTAGCCTATTTGCAACCCACTCTCCTAACACATTTTCTGCAACCAAAGCACAGGGATTAGAGAAACAACCTTTCCCCCCAAGTAATTACAGAGAAGCTTTTCAAGAAAACTTTGTTCTTATAGAAATGCCATTTAAAGGACATTCTAGCAAAGCCCTTGGAGCACTTTCTTAGAGTGACTTTTGCTATTAGGCAATCAATGCCTGTGACATGCACTGCAAAAGTAAATATAAATTTTATATCCACAAGTCACCACCACGAGTCAGGAGCGTTGGAGCAATCCTTTTGCAAAAGGTTTGCTTTTGACAGCCATTTCTACCATGAACTTCAGAAGAAGAAAAAAAACCTTATGTAAACTATGTAAACCCTTATTCTGTATTGAAACCGTGGCAATACTATTTTTTTTTTATTTTTGAAGTGAAAGATACTTTTGGAAATGTGGATTTTACTATTCCACACAATGTCTCAAATCACTTTCATTCTGCATCAGTGTGGATACATTTGAAACAGCAGTAGCACTGTTTGCTGTCACAGCACTGGAAAAATAATGATAATAATAACAAAAATGCCTCTAAAATGCCTGCCACTTCCCTTTCCGTGTGCTTGCAGCTCACCAGCTACTCAAGATATAAACCTGTGGCCATTTCAGAATCAAAGTGCATTCAGATCAAAGTAGTTTGTGAGAAATCACTGATGCACCTACTGGGTTCTGAGTTGCAATTCCACAAGGCATCGTTTCTGTTGAAGATGCTGAACTGTATTTTCACCCACCTCATGCAAGACAAGGTTGTTTTCTTAAGATTTACTGTGTCTGCCTTAGTGTGGAGTTATTTAATTTCATTCAGCAAGTAGTTAAAGAAATTCACCAAAATGAAGCATTTTTACATAAGATATTGGCTCTTATGAATTCATATTAATAGCAAGGGATTGTTAAAAAGACTTACTTTTGCAGCAAAATCCATAAGGAAGCCATCCACTTCTGCCACAATAAATATCACTGCTCCTTATCTATTACCTACATGCATACCATATAAAGACACATATATGAAAAATCTTAATATTGTCCAGAAACACTGGTGCTAAATCAGTGGCTTGAATTGCAGAAAGCCCTGCAGGATTGACAGCTCCTCTGTCCTGGGCATGTGAGTCTGTTCCAACCCTGCTCAGAAAGGTCAGACCCAGAGGTGAAATCCCAACCAGCAGAATATGAGCTGGGCCCAGACTAGGGCACTGCATTTCGGCAAATATCATCTTTTTAGCATCACCAATCCACCCTCAGGAATCTGCCAACTTCTGTCTCCATCCAGACAAAACCACACTTGAAAGCTAATTTTTATTTCTATTCAGTTACAGAATCATCACTTATTAGCATTATTAATTCCATCATTAATCTTAAAATTAACCCCAAATCCCTGCTATAAAACAACCAAAAGAGCAGTAGTGTAGAGTTCTAGTAAAGAGCAAAATCTGCAAAATTAAAACATTTTCCATTTCAAGTGGGAGAGGTATATATGATTTAATATTAGAAATCTCTACATTATTTTCAACACCCTCAATCAAAGAAAACAAAATGAAAAGAAAAAGCATAAGAGAAACAGAGTGCCATAGGACATGGAAGTGACTCCACAATATCACAGAATATTCCCAGTTGGAAGGGACCCACAGGAGTGGAAGCAATTTGTACCAGAAGACATTTTGAAAACCATAGAGAAATAGGTTATTAATCACTTGCTGTGGGGGAAATAGCAGGTGATTTTTAGCCTGTTGAACAGTCCCCAGGGGTTTTCAATCCCAGGAGCTGACCCATCCCCAGTTTTGGCCAAAGGATTCACTCACAGGAAGCACAAGGCTGGGACTGAGCTCTGCCAACACTGTCATAGTTTGTGGCCCTTGAAGCATCACCAGCACTTCGGGCTCTTAAAACTTGAGTCTTTCAAATCCTTACTCCAACTCCAACCTAAACCTAAGCTTAAATACAGCCAGGGTACATCTCAAATAACTGAGGACATCCTCAGTTCTGTTCAAGAGCTCCTCAGCTGTGCTGCTCAAGTTCCAAATCCCCAGCACCTCATAGATCGTGCCTGGCGAGAGTTTCCTCTGCACCCACGTGGGGATCAACCCTGAGCAGCCACTGGGCTGCAAAGTCAGACTGGTTTTATTAACATAAGTAAGTGCAAACTGACATATTATTTGAAAGATGTGGAAGAAAATTAATGCAACTTCATTATCAACAAATCAGATGGTAAAATACGAAAAGATTAAGTGCAGCTGATAACAATTCAATCTCCCCAAAATTATAAATAACAGTCAGCCTAAAGAATTTAAAGATTAAAAGCTGGAGTTTTTATTAATGTCTGCAGTGATTTAAGATAGTCTCTATTTATGCCAAATACCTCAGAGATTATAGAAATATAGAAATACAGACTTCAGCCCTGTCACTTTTATGGAATAAAAGTATCTTTACTTGCCTCTCCCAGCCTAGATAAGGTACATTGTGATATTAAACTGAATACTTTTAGCAAATAACTTCTGGTTTGTTTCAGAATAATCTGTTTTCCCTAGAAATTACTTCCACAGCTTTGAATTTAAACTGGATTAACACATGGGAATAATACTGTACATAATCAAAAATGGAAGAAGCATAGCAAGAGTTGATCTTGTCCTACGTGCATCTGCTGTACATAAACCACCCCCCTGCTCAGAAAACATCAAACTTGGTTCAGGTTCAGCCTGATTAGCTTTTCATGGACAAAGTCAGCAAAAAACCCTGTTCCAAGTTAGTTAATGAAAACTGTTTGCTACAGAGCACTTCTCCCAGCCTTAGATCCATGTGAAGAACAAGTATTCACGCAAAGAAGTGTTGTAACAAAGAGGAAAAGTCCACATTAGAGTTGTAATATGTGAATATTAAAAATAAGATATAAAATCAGAAGCATCATATACTAAATTAAGGTAAAATATGATCTCAATAAATACATCTTTCAAATTATTCCCTTTTCTAGAAGAGCCCAAAGCAACAAGTCTTTAGTTGTGATTATTTGCTTTCTATGAATCCACTCTGAATTGAACCTTGGCCGATTTATTTGAGAGGACAAGGCCAGCTGACAGCATTAACCTCAATTCTATTTTATTTCCACCCCTTAAAAGTCAACAAATTTGGATGAGTTGGTTCTTGCTTTAGTTTCTATCATTTTTCTTTCTGATTAGAACCCTGAAGATGCAGCTTTAAAACAGGGAAAAAAAACTATAGGAGGGCAGTTAGATGAGATAAATCATAAGTTTATTTCATAAATAAATAAATATTAATAAATAAATATTCATAATAAATACCAGGGGTGGTTCAACAATTATTCCATATTCACTTACTTCAGAGCCTGTTCCAGGTGGTGAATTTTCTTTTGAGCATTCCCTCTTTCTTTATCCAGATCATTCTGAATGCCATGAATCTGCCATTTAAGGAAAAAAACACCATGTATTTTAACCAAAACAGTGTCTGAGTTAAAAATAAATCAATGTTATTTTTAATTCTAAAAACTATTCATTTGCATATTCTTTTTCCACTGATGCCGACAACCACCCATAGATTTCTAAAATTATGTGAAATGCAAAAGTAGAGATTAACAGAGAGATTAAGTATGAGAACGCAGCCAATGAGCTATTCTCCTTCTCAAAGTGAATACTATTCTCTAGAATAAAGAAATATCAGTAATTACATAAAAAAGGAACTAGGTTTTCTTTAGGTAAGCAGAGAAAAGCAGATAGGAATATGCCTAAAATGGAGCTCTAGGGCGCAGAGCTCCTGCTCACCTATTTGTGACCACCAAAGGGAATCACTTTTGATCAATTCTTACAAGAAAAAATATCGAACATAAATATCTTACATAAACATCCTAAAGAATAAAAATAGTAGAAGAATTACTAATAATAATCCTAAAAATAGTTACAAAAACCTTTGAATTTGGCAACCTCCCAGGCGTGGTCCAAACCATGAGTTTCTGTAATGTTTTTTGCCAAGAGCAGGTTAAGTACAAGGGTTTGCATATAATACAAGAGTTGTATTGCTTTAGAACTGCTCAAGGAACAACGTGGGGATGGGACATGCAGGAAATCCTTTATCCACCTACAGTCATTTGTAATGTTGCAGGCTGTTAAGACACTACAATAAAGAAAAAAGTGTGTAGGCCAATGAAAAAACAAATTCAGAGATTCTCTGCTGGGAGCAGTTCCATGAAGGTGCTCACTCCAGGAACACTTGGTTTCCAAGAGCCTCCAAATCCATGAGCTGCCTACTAGAGAATGAAGAAGCTATTGCCAAACTTGGTAAAATTCTACGTATTTAACAGGTGGCTTGTGAATGGCTCTCAGGAATAATCTGTCACTCCTGTGATGCTGAGCTGAATGTTTGGAAAACAAGCAGTAGACTATTTATAAAAAGCAGGTGTTTCCTTGGCTTGTAAAGCCACTTAGCCTAACTGGTTCCTGATTCAGCAGATAAGCACATTTAATCAAACAGTGACATTTAAGGTTACTACCTATGATTTGTTTGATGTTTAGGTATCCGCAGAGGCAACAGCCACTGCAGACTCATAAGGATTATTAGATAATGGGTAGGTTTTTAAGTGAACAGATTGCAGCAGAGACTTCACGATTCCTTTACTTGTTTTAGTATTTTATGGGCCAATCCATCCTGGTTTATGGATTTATATCCAGAGATTATTCACAGGTATTTTTCTCCTCGTCCTTTCTCAAAGATTTGATTTTGAAAACAGTTACACCAGAATTCATGAACAAACTGCTGTCAAGTTATCTATAAAAAGAAAGGCTCTGCTTCCTTGTTTATTGATGCAGAATTCCAGCCTCCCTCCCTGGGCTCACTGCTGTGGAGGCACTCCTGACATGCCCTCAGTCCATACTAAGGAGCTTTCTCCCAAAAGATCCTCAAACCTCAGTCAAACTGTGCCAATATATTTTTTAATTTGGCCTGCAAATTACTCCAATCCTGGATTTTTCTTGAGTTCAACATTCATAACACCCATGACTTGACTAAAAAGATGAATGTAGGCTAGGTTTAAACCAAGGCAGATCGTGGAACAAAGAATGTTTTGACTTCAAGTCAGCAGAAGGGACTAACTCAAACCAAAACCTCACTACAATTCATGTCACAAGTGCTATTACCAAGTGACAAGTAGCTCGGATCACAATCCATTATCTTATGTTATAAATTTGCCACATTTGGAAATGACATGTTTGAGTAACACATCCTTTCAATTAAACAGGCATCTAAGGCACCCTCTGGCTGCACATGAGTTGCACATACAATGTCACTAAAATTGAAGTTTAATTTGAAGCCTATTGATGTTTCAAGTCTAAAAGAGCAGGCAGTATTTGCAAAGTGCTTTAAGATGAAGTGTTTTTGATGAAAATTACATTTTTTACTTTAAGTTTCTGATGTAAAAACAATGCATGTTGACAATATATAGAGAACACATGGAGAGGGATGGAATAGAGACATGCTGGGGGAAAAGGAGTATGGGAGAGCACATGAACACTGCCAACAGGTCAGGCCAGGTTTCATTCAGTTCATTATCTTTTCAATAACAGCAGCTGCCATCAGCTGCCACCCCAAGCAGTGCACACACAGAGGACAGGCTTCCAGGAGCACTTCTTTGGGAATGCCTTCCCAGCCTCCATCACTTGGCAACGGGTTCCTAAAATCAGAGGCGATATCCCTATCCTTAAACAGCTGTGCTTAAAATACTCCTTGAATTTGTCCAATTATTCTTCCAAACCTTGTGAAGTGCTTGGATTCCCAAATTTACTATTTTGGAGGGTTTCAAAATTTAAACCTTTAAGTCATGTACAGAACAAAACTGGAGCTGTGCAGAAGATGGTAAATTTTCCTGGAAATATTACCTGTTTCTCATACGCACGCTGCAAGTGAAGCTTGTCCTGCTGAACCTTGTATTCTTGATCCTGCAGAGGAAAAGATGTGTATTCTAAATAAACAAAGTCCATTTTTCTTCCATTTCAGAGCATTCATCACACAGACATTTGCTACCATATAGAACAGTCCATAAAAAATAAAAACCCACTTTATATCATCATGAAAAAATTCTCTGACATACAAAAAAATTCAACGAACAGCAAATAACACAACTATCTCAAAAGTCATGATTCATGTGTTCTAAAGAGAAAAAGCAACTTGTTCTCCTGAGCTATTAAAATGCCATTCTGTACTACATCAACTGTGAAATGAAAGACATTGGAGGAAAAGTAGATGCCAAAACTCAACCAGGACTGATACATGATACAGATGTGGAACTCATTACCTTGAGATAGAAGGATTAATTTAAATGCCTACAGGAAGACAGAATACTGAACTGAACTATTAAACGGTGAAAATTAAAAACAATTTTGGAACTTTAAAAATGTTCACAGTTTACGAGAAAAAAAAGATATTCATCATTCTTTGACAGGCTTCTTTGTAAACCACCAATACACATTTAAACTGTTTTATTTAACACGTGAACTACAAGAAACAGTCAGAAAACTTCTGTGAAAATTCTGCTCTTACCTCTCTTTTAGTGACACTTTTTAAATCAACCTTTAACCATATGTGACAGTTTATATATTTCCATTAAATAAACAGAAACAAGCAAGCATGGTCTACATCACTACATTTAAGCATGGCTATCTAAACATTTAAATCACCAAAGAAAGCAACAAGGGTTGGGCATTTTTGAGAAAGAAAATCAGGGCTCACCCTCAGCTGTTGCTGCCTTTGATGTTCTGAGTCTTCCAATCGTTGTTTCAACAGAGCCATTCCACGCTGTAATTCTGCAATCACATCAGATGTCTGCTGGGATTTAACAGAAAAATCAATTTTTGTATTGCATTCCTCATTAGCTCTTTGGCATTTTAAAATTTATTTCTCTAAGGTGCCCAGAAATTGGAAAAAAATATCAGCTTGGGAGAAAAAAAACCTGTGTGAGTTTACAGCTCTGGATACATCAGTTCAGGCCCTCTGGTGAACTTAGAAATGGAAACAAAAGCACAAAAAACCACCCCCAACAATAAAAAATCCCTACTAAAATCTACTAAAAATTGGTAGAAAGAAAAATACCTCGTAAATTAAATGAAGTTAAGTATCATCAAAGCTCAGAGAATTCCAGCAAATAAATACCAAAGACCCCACTTGTCCTACAGCTCTATGGATTAATAAATGGTATTTAAAAATTGAGTCTTTTCTACAATCATTTAACTTTAAAATCATTTAAAATATATACCATGTCTGTACCTATGCATATTGGTAGATATCAACCTGAGAGATGCTTTTCCAGAAACAAACCAGAGTTATTACATTTTGGGTGAAACCTACACTCACAAAATATAAAAATAATTCCTTAAATATATAAATGTTTAACACAATGTTCAATACTATGAGGCCTGCAGGACTGGTTTTTTTCTGGAAAAAATATTTTCTGTCATGGAAGAGGTCTTGTGAAAACATCAAGTCTTTAAGTGTGTTGAAATTCTCTGGTATCCGGAATTTTTACAAGGAGCACAAACAAAATCAAGATATTAATTGTACCTCATCTGAATCAGCTGTAGAAATACACACAGCAGAATTACCAGCCAACTTCAGATGATTTTTGAGTCAAATGTGGGAACAACAAATTAAATCCCAATTTTATTTAAACTCACACTCACAAGTAACTTGGGGAACTGAGCAGTTCCTTGGATTTATTCATAAGTATCATATTTATAGTGAGGAGAACACTTAAGAAATAAACTCCATTTTCCTGCCTGTTATACCTGGCAGCATACCTGAGCTTGTTCCTGCTTTAGAAAATCTCTATCAACATCAAATTTACTTTGTAGTTGCTGAAGCTTCTCCTTGTATTCCTGTATAATCTGGTTCTTGTCTTTCTGAAGTAAGTTGTACCTACAAGGAGCAAGCAAACAGAATATGGAAATTGCTTTCATATTTTGGCATTTTACCTGCTCAGTATCAATTCCGCGGAGTCTGCATGTCTGCCACGTGCTCTTGTCACAGAAGGAGCTGCTTATAAATAATGGAAAGGTAACACACTCCTCGAGGTGATCATTTGGGTCACTCTAAATGAGTTTGACACCAATTAATACATTTTCATGAGAGTTTTCTAATGTTAAATGCCATTCAGTGTGTTCCTGGAACAAAATGAGTAATGTTTGCTTCTGGAAATTCCATATTCTTAAAAGTTACACCAGCAATTGTTATTTGATTACCTTGCTTTCAGCTCCTGAAGTTGGGAGCAGACCTCCTGGTAACGCTGTTCTACCTCAGTCTTCTCTTGAGATAATTTCTGACGTTGCAAATGACTATTTTCAGCCTCAACAGTCAACTGCTGCACACGAGCCCCCAGCTTTTGGACTGTCTCATTCTAAAACGAAAGATAATTATTGAGAAAAGCCCAGAATAAATGAGGGACTACCCCTGTTGTTATTCAGTAGCTTTGAGCAATGAGGTTCTTTTGCGACGCAGGGACACAAGAGTTACAATGGCAAAGCTGTCATCAATCATGACAGTAAATTCGATGTTGTATATAAAAAATAAATCAATTTTCAAAATATGGATGTTTATCCCCGCCGCAAAGTGACATCTCCCTTATCCAAAACAGCATATGCAACTGATTTCTAAATTACAAATCTTTCAAAATGGAAGAGAAGACAGTATTTCAATGGGAAGCTGTAATCGATGATAATACACGTAAAGTGTTCTTAGACTTTCCATTAATTTCATTACCTTTCCTTTCAGTAAATTACAAGCATCTCTCAAAAGTTGTATCTTTTTCCTGGAACTTCATCTCCTAATATAAACAAATTAAAAACTGAGCAGAGTGAGGACAGGCAGGTAGTCTGAGACTACTCTAGCACTTCCCATTCTTCCTTAAATTTATGGGAATATGCAGGGAAATGAGCAAAGAACTCCTCAGGAGGCTGGAGTCAGAAAATAAGACCCAGCTGTCCTTGCAGGATGTATATATCAGTGTTATTTTTATATTAACAAAGGCTTGAAGATGAGAGAAGTGGAACAGAAAGTTCATCCACTGTTAAAGTAAAATAAAACCCCAAGTATCTGCCCTGAGCAGCCACTGCCCCGACCATCCCTGGTGGTGACACGAACCTGAACCAAGGCAAGAACCTCACACAAGAGAGAAGGTCACCTGAATAGCCACCTGAGCTCTGGCAAGTGGCTTCAGAGATTTCACAGCCACAGCACAGCAAAATTCTCCATCAGTGCCAAGCCAGCTGCTCAGTACGGGTTTGGTTTTCTGCGGGCAGAGGGTTGTTTGCTTTGGGGGCTTGGGGTTTTTGCTTGTTTTGTGGCTTTTTGGGGTTTTGTGGAGGGTTTTTTAATAATTAAAAAAAAAAGAGTAATTTCTAATATATCATTGAATATAATTCCAGGCTGGCCCTGTACCCCTCCTCAGGAAGTTCATCCTTGTTCAGGGCACAAACCCCTCCTTATCAGTTCTATAGCATTGGTGAAATTGTTCAGCCAATTCCACTTGCTAACAGCACTGACATTCCTGACAACATGAAACTCTGAACAGAGAAACTCTGAAATACCAACAAAAAAAATAGGAAAAAAAATCAGGAGAGAGAAAGGAGAGAGAGAAAAAAAGAAAACTAATTTCCAGTGACAGTCTAGTCTTTCATCTTAAGCCCTGCCTTGAACTCTGCCTTGTTTAATTATTAAATCAGAAGCTGCTCAGCAAGATCTGTCTAGTTTTGATGGTTCTTAAATTCAATCTTGCTGACAGACTGTGTCCATTTTTCTCTGTATTTACTGTTACCTGTGACATGATCTGAATGTTAATTTTTAAATTCAACATTCATTAATAAAGGAATAAATTTTGTTTGACATTGTCTTTTCACTCATTCAATTTTCCTCATACCCCATCCTGATGAAAAGTACAGGATGCTTTTTTGAGGTTACTTGTTAATGTTTTTGCTTTCTGCATCATTTATATAACGGGCACAAAATCCAGATTATATCTGATTACATGCTTATAATTATTCTAGAAAAGAAATTTAATAAATTAGAATAATCAATACTTATTTTAAAATCCTTTTAATGTGATCTTTCATCTAACAGAAGCATTTACCCATTCAAAGAGGAGGTGTGTGAGTAAAGAGTCACATGTTTTTATGGAAATAGATGTAATATCTAAATCCTCTTGTATGGTCTACAAACCTGCAAAGACAAAAGTTCTGCTAACTTGAATCCAAAGCAGTGAGACATATTTGTAAGTAAGGACTGGTACTAAGAGATCTGTGTAACATTGATTGAAGGGCTGTACCTTGATTAATTTTACCTGGGGAATAACATCCTTGGTTGGACTGGCTGCCAGGACAGTGCCCTCTCCCACAAGAGAACAACTACATTGCACTATCAAAAATAAGGATGTACGTACATGAATCACAGAATCATGGAATGGTTTGGGTTGAGAGGGACCTTAAAGATCATCTCATTCCACCCCTGCTATGGGCAGGGACACTTTCCACCACCCCAGGTTGCCCCAAGCCCCATCCAACCTGGCCTGGGACACTTCCAGTCCACTTGAACATAAACACACGGAATTTAAATATTTTAAGAGACGCTTGCTGTCGTGACAGGTTTACACCAAAACCTACAGTCGATCGTGTCTGCTGCAAATACTCCTCCTCCATCTTGGCCAGCCGAGCGTTGGTTTCCTCCAGCAGCTCCTGCATATCTTCCGTGTGCTTCTTCCGGATGTTGAACTTCTCCTTCTCCATCTCAGCCACAGCATCGTGGAGCTGCGTCAGAAAAAAAGGCACAAATAACAAATGGCATCTACAACTAGCATCAAGAAGTGTTGTTACATTATTATAGCATATCAATAGAATCACTGGAAAGCCCAGGTATCCACATTTCTGTCCTCTCTGAAGATATTGTTTCTCTAAAACAAAAAGAAGACTGTGGCTGCCCCATTCCTGGAATTGTTCAAGGCCGGGCTGGATGGGGCTTGGAGCAACCTGGAATAGTGGAAGGTGTCCCTGCCCATGGCAGAGAGTTGGAATGAGATGGGCTTTAAGCTCCCTTCCAACTCAAACCGGTCTGGGATTCTATGAAAAAAAAAAAAAAAACCAAAAACAACCAAACAAAAAAACACCCAACACTGAAGCCTCAAGATCTTCAACACAAAGGACAATTTATGATTTATGATTATGATTTGGCTTTAAGAAGGCAAGAATTAAACCCAACTTCATTTCTAGATGCAGGGATGAAAATAAATTAAATTATACAGCACACTTCATGAAGGGAGGTGGGTTTGTCCTTTTTCTGACCCTCCCTCTCCTGAGAGGGGGAAGCAAGACAAATACTGACAATAATCTGGACAAAGGTGACACTGTCTCTCAATAAACATGCCCTTCCCTCTGCTTTGCTGCTGTCTTGAGTTGAACAATAAACAAAAATACACTGAAGAATTCATGACCCATTGCAAAACTAAGAGTTCAAAGGAATCACCATGCCAGCAGGTAGCAGCAGGTTTACCCAGATTACAATTCCATGTCAGGTCAACCAGAAATAAACACTTCCCTAATACATCCAGAGACTTGCCAGGAGGCCAGATGAACCCCAGAACAGGGTGACCAGCTGGGTGTAAAAGCATCAGCAAAGAGATTCTTGATTATTCCAGGAAAAAATAAAATCAACACAAAAAATATCCCTAAAACTCATTCTGTGTCTTTATTTCTTTGAGTGACAAAATGCATTATCCCAGATAAACACTGCAGGAGTCTGTCAAAGGAGGGAAGTATTGTTCATTACCCTTTTCTCCCACTCATTGTTCAAGGAATCATTGCTTTGCTCACACATCTTCTTCAGCTCCACAATCTGCTGCTCTTTGGCTTCTCTCACAACTTGGGACTCACGAACAAGGGTGTGAACTGTTAAAAATGGGAAAAAATTAAACAACCATTCAAGACCTTTGGGATTTTTCAGTGTTGGCAATAGATACAATCAGTTTATGCCAGTTTTCCAACTGACCTGGCTTTCTGATGGTTTTTGGCTCTTAAATACTTAATGCATGTGCTGCTTTAAAATGTAGCACTTAAATTCTGTGTCATTACAATATTACAAGGTGTTCTCTCTTTTCTACTTTGTTTACATAATATTTCAGAGAGAGTTTTCCTTCCTGAAGGAGTAAATATACATCAGCAAAATTCTGTATAACCACAAGAAAGCAGTTACTTTTAACCTGACTTCATGAGCATCCTTAGGAGAAAAGTTCCTGTGAAGGTTGAGTGCCCAAGATACACAAGGAAATTAAGTTCCCTAACTTAAATTGCAAGTGATGGCATCATCATTAGTGGAAAACGCAGGTACATATTCACTTTTCAGGAGTGACTGAGGATTTTCATTACCTGGAACAGTGTGGGCAACTCCAGCTCAACTTGTTCCAGACAAGAGCAACCACCAGCCCCCAGAGAGAAGCCCCAGATCCCTTGTTGGACAAATTGCTTTCCCAAGGAGCAGGAAACAAAACACATGGAACTTTCTCCCTTTTTGTACACAGATTACCAAACTTCTGTATTATTTTACACTGTGGTTTAGTCCATAGTGCAAAGGGACTCCAAGGAATTCTAAAAGAAACTAACATTGAAAAACTGCTGACAAGCCACACTCAAGGCGAGTTTTGTACTTATGACACACTCAAGACTACTCACGTTTGAAATCTCCTGCCACAATAGCCTTAAAAAAAACCCATTGTGGTTTGGTTAAAATGTTCTGAATGTATAAAGAAATGAACTTTGAGCCAGAGATTCCCAAAAAATTGAAATAAGTGGCCAAAATACTTCAGTAGCATCAAAGGAACTTTTTTTGGTGACGCTCATAAAACCTGTATTCAATATAATAGATCACAGGCCTCTTGGAACATTTGGGTTGGAAACAGCAGAGACAACTGGACAAGAATCTCAGGATCTAAAGGAAAAAATTAAATCAAGAGCTACAAATGATGAAGAAAGGGATGTCTGCAGAAGGAACATGCAAGCCCACAGCCACAAGAGGATGCAGTACAATACCACCACATAGAAAACAACCATGAGGACAAAAATCACCTTTTTTCTCCAGTTTTCTAATCGTCTCCTCAGATTCTTTTTGTTTCTTTAGGTAGGTGGACTTCAGCACATCTATTTCATCATTCTTTCTATCCAAAATCTGCAGAGAAAATTCAGAATATTTTAACAAAAGTCCAAAACATTCCAAACTACAGCCAGTGCACAAGATAATACACCCTGATCTCTGTCAAAGGTGCTGCCTCCAAGAAGTGCTCAGGTTGTGCAGGACTAAGTGACTGAACCTAAATCATTTTCCCAGCTACGACTGCCAAGTCATAAACAAAGGACTGGTTTAGACAAATGCAGGCAAAAGCAGATTAAAAAAGGAGTTTCATGTTCTAAGGTGGGTCTTTTTGTTTTATTTTAAACCTGGGTAAACCTGGTGTTGCTTTTGTTGAGTTTGGAACTTTCATGGTGCTACTACGGCAAACAGAAAAGATTTCCATACTTATGTTGCCTAATAGTATTTAAAAGCATCTAAAATTCTCAGCAGATTGAAGAAATATTTAAATAAGTTGGTGAACTTCATTACAGTCTTCTGTGCTTCACCAACTGAAATTCCTTGCATAGATCCCAAGGAACAATGGACTGGAATAGAGCAAGTATATGAGGGTAACTACACCCACATTTCTGTACAGGCTGAGTTTGGAAAAAAACAGCTTGAATACTTGCACACTTTGAGATAGTATTTTAATTTAAACTTTGTGTTTAAGATAAAGATTAAAGTTGCAAAAATTTTATAACGGTGCCCCAAATCTCTTATCAAACAGAAGCTTTCATCTTAAAACAATATTACTCCATCTGCAATAAACGTTTTGTGTCTTTAAAGATTAATACGACACTATTTAACCTTTTCTAAAATATCCAACGTTATTAAACAACTTCAAAAGACAGAATTCTAACATCAGTTAGGAAGGGATGACAACTCAAGGGATGAGAAAGCATTTAAACTATTTCTTATTCTCACAAAGCTGTTTCCTTTAGACTCTCAGCTTCGCTCGCTGCTTCTGCTCCGAAGCCTTGAGAACAGATGAGCCAAATATGCACCTGACCAAATATTAACATCCTCTCAGGAGGCTTTGATGTGTCACAGATTTGTGTCAACCAGCTTCCTCCAAGCCTGTGACTCAGTGTTTAGGAAACAAAGCAGAGGCCCTGACTAATGCCGAGCTTACAGCGGGATCAGCCGCAGTGATGCCGACGCCGGGATTGGGATTCCCACCACAGCCCCGGGATCAGAGCCCTGCCGGAGGCACCTGGAATCTCACAGGATTTCACCCCACCTTGAAAACATGGGATTAAAAGCAACAGTATGGTCTGGGATAGGTATCATCCTCCCAGGCGTGGTGTTATGTGACACAATAAAGACAAACCCGGTGCAACCCAGAGACCTGGTGACACGTTAGTGCTGGAAGAATTAAGAGCCACATAAAGTTTAAAAATGCAACACCATAAATAAAGGGCTGTTTCGTGAGCTGCCTCTGCTCTAAGACAGTATCCAAACAGGACAGCAAGCACTGCTGCTGTGTGAGCAGGAACATACATGATATATCCATGGGTTTTCCTACTCTTATATTTTGCATTTTGTCCATGAAAAAATAGTTTTGTTCACATTCTTCTCTAATACAAAATTTTTCTCTCTAACAGAAAATTCACGAGTTTATGATTTCCCACAGAAGTTGTTATGCTGGTAAAATAGGTTGTCTTGTTCAAACAAACAAATTGCCTTGTATTTTTATCTCCTTTCTGCAAGTGTTTTCCTCTTTCTAAGTTTATGTTACCATAAAATATTCTGCATTCCTCTCAGTTTATGCCAACTGCTGCCTACCATTTGACTTCCAATGAACATTAATAGCAATTGTGAAGAAGTTAAAGAACAACTGATAAATATTTATGATAATCATAGTCTCTATTATTGTTTAATATACTGCTTTTGGGAAAAAATACAAACACTTCTTACCTTTTGAACATCAGCATCATGCTTCTGTTGTAATTTCAGTTTTTCTTCGTGAAATTTACCTTCTGCTATTTTCATTTTCAGTTCCAGCTTTAGAAGCAAAACAGAATACACACAGAATTTAAATAAAGAATAAATGACACCAACGACCTTTTCATAACTTTTTAATTATTCATTTATGTCTTTCAGAAGGCAATGGTAAGTCACCAACAAAGAATTCCTATGAAAAAATCTACATTCAGTTTCTCAGTATTTTCATATTTATTTGATAGAATTGTTACGAAAGATGTCATCCTACAATATTTCTTCAGAAAAATGGATTTGTAGGATGTTTTAGTTGGCAATAAACACAACTGCTACTGCCCAGAACAAGCTATTGTCCTTAATTTAAATAAACACTTAGGAATAAAACCTTAATATTTCTGTTAATATACCAAGTTTGGTAAACTCATTTTCATTTCTTCAGGCAGGTGTTACATTTATACAAAGAATGTCCTTTAGCCCAGATGAACGTTTGTTTTTGTTTGTTTTCTATTATTCATGGAGTTCACATTATAAACACATTTCCTTTTAAAGGTGACTTATGATGGGATTAAGGACTGGATCACTGAAATATATTTCCTGTTCCGCTTGTGTTCGTTCAAAGCTGTACTTGAACCCCTCCAACACAAAAATACATTGCCAAGTCTTACTTAGACTCTAAGTTTTCATCTTTCAAGTATTTTTAAATCTCTTGCATGTTTTCAGTACACCATAAAAGGCTGTCTTCAGGACAGCTATGAGAGGAATTTCATGTTTCTCAGGGTTTTCTAGAAACTAAAAGTGACACCTTGAGTTCAGATTCAGGCTGTTCTACTCCAACATTTATTAATATCCACTGTCCAGAAAGCAAAGTGGACTGAAAAGCTTCCCCAGGGGACAGACCCTGATCTCCCTCACTTTAGAAAGGGAGGACCAAACCCCTCCAGGAGATGACTCTAAGCAGTCTTTGGCCAACAGAAAACTTTGTGTTTGACTTTCAGGTGTTCTAAAAGGTGCTGAGGTTCCCCCACCTCGAGGCTGGACACTGCACTCACCATCTAACCATTTCCAGCTCTCACATTTTCATTTGGCTCAACTAAGAACCTGACTTGTAATATCTCACCTCACAGACTACAAAGGAATCAACAGCATTATTCATTCTGCCTTTATTTTCCGTGCCCCTGACTAATCAAAAGTTGTCATTCAAGCAAGAGTCTTTATCTCACACAGACATACACTAAATACAGTATAAATTACCCATTTTTTCTGTGATTCATTTGTGTTACAGCTTTGTTGGGACTTGAAAACATCACAACGTTATTGTGACTTGAAAACGTGAGCTACAAAAATCCAACTCAACAGCGCTGTGCAGTAAACACAGAGGATTTCTCAAGAAGTGGAAAGAGAAGGAAGAGCAGAAAATTTTTTCATTTTCTGGACTCATCACCTGATACCCAACCACCACTTATTACACCACAGATAAAGCAATCCATCTCCCAGCTGTTTGTACATAGTCTTATGCAAATTAATGGTGGGGGAAAAAAGTTAGGTTGACAATTAATCCGAAGAAAATAAATCACATTCTCAGCTGTCAGCCAAGTCTTTTATCATCCCAAAATAAGCATCACGATAAAAATGCATCCTCTATTCATGAAATCTACGCATATGTACATATGAAAAGAAATATATGCGTATATTGCTCCAACAAAGTGACATTAGAGAAGAAAATCTTAGTACCAGGTGATGAATAAGTGTTGATTTAATAAAAAGAGCACAGTAATCAACTTCCAGATAGACAGCTTGTGAACATTCCATAAATAAATATGAAGGTCTCGTAAAAACACAAACACCAGAAACTAAACATGAAAGAGACTCCAATCTACTTGAATTACATTGAAAGCTTATGAATGACTGAGGTACAGCTTCTGCCCTCACACAGCTCCTAAATCCACACAAATTACATTTAAAACTCATTAATAATGTGAGAATGTCTGCGCTGATGGAAATGGATGCTTGGTGGTTGTGTCAGCTGAGAGCTGGTCTAGGTTTTATTATTCTGTACACTGAAATAACACAAAAATAAATCAAAATCCAGAACTGCACTTGGATTAAAGATGGACATATATATATATTTTCAAGTGCTGGTGTTTGTTCTCAGCCACAGGATGTTTTTCCCCAGGGTGACAACAGAACTCCCTGTACTTGAAGCTGGTTCCCACCTCTCATTAATCTTCCCTTTAGCACCACCCTTGCACTTGCACCAGTTCCCATTAACTTTAGTTCATTAATTCATTACACCACTTCCACTAGAACAGCCATCTCTTAAAATGTCACAGATTTGGGACTGATTTCCAAAAAGGAGAGCTAATTGCAACCAAACAACTGGGAAAAATGTGTTCAAGATACAGAAGTCAGCCCTTGATGAATGCAAATGCTGTAACAACAAAGTTGATTATTTTTCCTCTGAATATTATAAATTAAATAATATAAAAATCTCTCACATGAAAAATCCCAAAGACCAACTCCTCATCAGGGGAGGGTTGAAAAAGGGACACCTTCAAAAGCACTCAAGGTCCTTAACGTCTATAAACTTAATGTAGTTTCAGCACTTCAGGCACTTTTCTCCCCCATCTGCTTCATCTACAACTTTCCTAATTTTGCCCCTTCAAGACCTACTATATAAAGAAGTGTGAGAAGTCCCATATTAAAGTGTCTGAAATTCAATAGTTGATGTGCACATGAAGTTTTCAGCTAACGTTGAGAGGAAAGCTGTATTTGTACTGAGTTACCAGTAAAAAAAATAAATAAAATTTTAAAAATCTCCAGCGACATTTAAATTTTGTAATGGTCCACAGTTCCAACCCCACATGTATCTTCATCACAACTTCGGGAAGTGTTAATTTGAGCATTTGCTGTAAAAATAATGATATATTGGTTTAAAAATCCTACACTCAGTTTCTTGCATGGAAAACTACTGGAGAAGCCAGAAAACATGAGGACAACAACACAACGTCCTATAGCAAAGCCTTGAAGACTGGTTTCATTTCCAAATCTGCTTTTTAACCCACCCTTTCTCTGAGGCAGACTCCCAATCTCACTGCATACGTTGATAAAAAAATTGAGTCATGTAAACACATTTTATGCAGTGATCTCATTAAGGCTGGGGTGGAAGCAAAAGGGCTCAGCACTTCCCAGCTGGGAGTGAAATGCCTCCCCTTCCATTTGAAAGCTGAAGCACATCATTAAATACTAATTTCAATCAAGGAATATCTTTCAAATTAAAACCACACCACACTGAGGTGGAGCCTGTCCACAGATCCCAAATGTCAAATCTCAGCTTGTCCCAATTTCCTGTGGAACTGCTCTAGGTAACTGCATGGGCTGCTCTTCCATACACTGCCCTCTGCATTTCAGCTTGACCTTATTTATTAAACACATATTAAGAAACAAAATAACCTACAGCAGCACCAAAGACCTTCATAACTTTTAGAGAAACCAGATAAAATCTGCTTTTCTAAGTCATTCACTTTGTTAAATGCAATTTACGGTGCTCGTGCTCATTGGTTTTAATATCTTTTATCACCAGTTAAGAGGCAGCAAAGAATATGAAATTTATGGCACGTTACCATTCAGACAAGGAAAAAAAGAAGTGTAGATATTTAGCTATAGTTGGGAAGTTTGCAACTATGTATGAAACACAGCCATTGCTGTTGGCTGAACATCATTCCTTTGGATTTCTGTCATTGTTTATCCTCTTCACAAAGAGAATGAGGCAATTAAACCCTAAGGCCATGTAAACAATACTGATGTCAAACATCTGTGCTGTCCCTGTTATTTAAAGCCATGAAGGGTGGTAGCAACAGAGCTGCTTTTATGTGCCTAGTCACACTTTCTTCCTCTTAAAAAAAAACAAAACACCACCAAAGCCATCAAACAGTTACCTGAAAATGGGGTTTCATGGTACCACCGTCCTGATTCCATAGCACAGCTCAGGTGCTAGGAAAATCCAAAAACTGCCAGGCTTAAACTGACAGAGTCAATGCAACTGTCATAAACCTCCAGGGGAAAACCAAAAGGTGATCTCTCCTTTTTTCACAACAGAGAACAAACATTTATCTTGTCCCCATCTACAGAAATTTGTCGTAATATTTAAATACCTGATTTAAAAGCAAATCAGTAAGTGGGTTAACAATATTCATACTGAACTCCTGCCCACTTGTGTTCATTCCAGGGCTCACCCTCAGGCCAGGGGGGGCATCTTGGAGCTTTAACATTCATCAGATTGGGGTTTTTGGCTATTTGACAAAACAGAAATTGTTGCTTGCCAGGTTTTTTTTTCCAAGCCTATGAATACATGGGGGAGGGGGGGAGGGAGGGAGGAAGTGAGGAAGGGGGAGAAGGATGTAAACAATAAATGAGAACTTCAAAGTAAGAACTAACAATGTAGAACAATGACTTGTATATCTTACAGTACATGACAAAAGTCATTTGTCTTGGTGTTCTGCAGCTGCTAAAAGAAATCAGTGCACAGCACACAAAGCTTTGATATTTCCACAGAAGAAAATGGTTTCTTAAAAAATATCAACAAACAACTAGAACTTTCTACTGAATTGTGCTTACTCAATTTGCACATGCAGGGTTAAAATAATAAATATTGATAATTTACACAGTGTTTTAAACCATACAGGAAGGCCAAGACAGAAGAGACTGTACTTGCAAAACAGTCAAGATTTATTATAAATACATGCTGACTTCAGACTAAGGTAATTTGGAACAGTGGATTTCACTTCATCATTAACAAGCTGTCTGATCTCATAGTGTTATTTCTGTATCAAACTGTACCGTCAAAAAATTTTTCAGATCAGCTTTGAGGTATATTAATACTTTCTACATTATACAGCATATAAGACTCAGAGTATTTAAAAGTAAATCACTGGTGTGAAAAACAGGAAAAAATCATATTTTGTAACAATATATTTGAACAGAAGTTTCTACAGTGAATGTAAATTTTAATCGTGTTGCAACTAATCTTCCATTTTCAAATGGAACTGCTGAAAACTTTGCGCTCAGTTTACAAGATGTGGAAAAAATAATGTTCACTTCCCATTTCAGAAAAATAAACAAATTTATAACTACATTTTGACACAGTACATCATTAACCACTCCAATTACAGCACTGAATCTCATCAATATTTTTATCCAATGCAACGACTAAGGTGAAATAAATGTCTTGGAAAGTCTCTGTTGCAAAGAGCTCAGGGTAAACCAAAGATGGACTGAAATAAAAACAGCATCAAACAAGTGGAACAGCCAGAAATTAGAATGTAAAAAGCCCCTTTATAAACATGGCATTTTGCCCAGATTCAAAGGTCCCTCTACAAAAGTCCATGTTTATGATCTGGACTGTATTATTTGACCTAACAAACACTTACAATTCCCTCCACATATCTAACCTTCTTTGTATCTTTACTCTTTAAAAACACTACAACTGCTACTTCCAGTTGCAACACATTACTCTTTAAAGAGAAAAAAGATATTCACTCAATTAAAAAATTAATATGACATTGCCCTGTTTTTATAGCCACTAAAAATTAAAGGGTTTGTGCTAAATCAAATCTTACCAGCTTCCCCCATCAAGAAAAATCTGACTTTTTAAATGACACTGAAATTAATACACATTTGCTTGATACAGAAAAATAATTGAATGGGCAATTGTTCTTATTCATATGTAAATGTCATTAGGCTCTTTCAAGAGAGAACAATGTATTTTTCATGGATTTCCATGTTCGGGGTGGTGGGAAGAAGGAGAAATGCACACAGCTCTGTATCCCAATGACTGTAATAACTGGAAATGGTATTTCTGCTTTCAAGGATGTTTTCTCTGGCCAATAAACATAACATGGATATTAGCACTACATCACATCATATTATTTAACAGCTTTATTTGCAGGGTCCCACTTCCACATGGAACAAACATCTGCCACCAGTAGGAGACACTGACATCAGGAAGGACCAAAAAAAGCTCAATGTATGTTTGGAAATCAAGAAAGCTTAGACACAGCAGTATTAGATGCAATTTCATAAAAGCTCAAAAATGCCACAAACTGTATCTTCAGAACTGAACCCAACTGAACCTGTGAACATGCAGGATTCACACAGATTTCAAAGGGATTTAGTGAAATACAAATATAATGGAAGATATCACTTGAGAATTTCATGGAATTCTGCATAGTGCCCAGTCCAGTGAATGAGTCTGAATACACTGAGTCAACAGTACTGACTTCTTTTCCCCAGTGTTATTCCTCTCTTTTTTTATGCTGTATTTTAGCAGCTACTGAACTTTTTACACTCGTTTCAAGATCTCCTAAACCAGTCACAAAAACTGTACTTCCACCTTCTTTTCACCCGTGCAACATGTTGCAATAACAGTGTAAGCACTTACTTTTTCTAGTCAATGTCTTTTCTCCCTTAAAAATCAGAATCTATACATGAAAACAAAAACCCTCAAACTTTCTTCCTCTTTTTTTTTTTTTTTTTTTTTTTTAAGAGAGAGACACTTTGAGGTAGAGATTAATCATGCAGCAAAAGATTAATTCCCAGCTGCTTGGCAACCATCTGGACATTCTACTGGTTAAAACACTAGTTTGAATTGCTAACCTCCCCCTTTGATCTTTCTCAATGTCTCCAGCCCATATGTGCAATAATTAAAGACATAGTTCACAAACTATTGCAAAAAAATAAATAAATAACTGTACATGTACATCTAGATCTCCATAACCAGCCTGACTGGTATCAGGAATTATAAATCAGCAGTCAGTTCATGAAAACATGTCTCATCCTGACATCCACTGTGTGTCTCACACCAGTCTAGCAATAAAATAAGGTTTGGGGTTTATTACATCACATTCTGAAGAGTTATCAAAGCAAGGCAGGATGTGACTTCCTCACACGGAACACAATGGACAACTTGCACATGTTTTTGGGAACAGGACATTAATCAGCCAGGAATCATGTTAACAGCAGTCAAGATTGCTGTGAATTTAAATATGAACGAACAGATTCCTACTCAGGACAATTATTCAGTGGTGAGAATCAGTTTACAACTGGATTCTCCATATAAATCAGACCCTGCATTCAAAACAGACACTGGGGTTGTGAAGAAAAGGAGAAAATTCAAATGAACCAGAAAATAGTCCCTGTCACTGCTTGGAATATTTTCAAAGGGAAATAAAACAGTATTTTTACAACCAAGTTATCATAAAAAAAAAAGTTACAGAAAAGCGAAACTCATGATGAAAGCCAGAATTATGTCATATCTGCCTTTTCTTGTCTCCTCATATGGGCCACGCTTGTGTGAACAGAAATCAACACACGTTCTTACATTTTAACAAGAATATTCACCAGAATTAAAAACCTTTACAATCTTTATCCTTGGAAAGCAGCATGACATTTAGGAGCAGAAGTATGGCTTGGACAGTCCCCAGCGAACAGGATGACAAAAGAAGGGGAACACCAAAAAGAAGAGAAATGGAAGAACAGAGGGATAATAAGAAAAAGAATTCCAACACAGGAAGCTCCGGTTATTGTAAGATTCAGGTTTTGGGCCCACTCAAATGCTTTCAGAAAGTTCATCTAAACCACTCTCCTCCTGTTATTAAAAAGCACAAACAGCCCCATCACATGTCTGAGGAGGTTCCTTGCGCTGTATCCAGCTCTCCTGATTCCATGCACAGATGTTTATATATCCATCCACCAAAATTTAAACTCTAGAGACACACACAGACATAAGCACACACTTTTAATTCCATATAACACACAAGAGAACAACCCTGATAGATTTTGTTACCATTCTTGGAAGATACAAACAAAAATATTTCCTTTCAATAAGGAAAAATATTAAATTCATCACGTAGCTAAAGGCACAATAATGTTAATTTTACAGTGGTTTAATTACCAGAGTCCTTGTTTTAGGATACTGTCTCCATGCTGGGTTTATTTATTGTTCATAATTTGGCATGAACTTCATGTATTTAAATACCTCACTATGGAACAGGGCAATTAAGAGGAAGAAATCAAACCCAGCAGGACAATGCCCACTGATCACCATCTCCTGATTACAGGGACTCTTTATCTTCAAATGCTCTTTCCCTTCCCTTTTCCATGCTAACACCAGCCTGTGTTATTCACTCTCGCTCCCAACTTTTACAACTTTCTTTCCTCCCTGTATTCTTTCCCCTACATTCTCTGTATGGTCCCTCTTGGGGAACATCCATACCACAGCCCTCATGCAATTTGCTCTGTTTCAAGTTATAATCTCCTGCCAGATAAGTGAGAAGCACAGTAAATCTGCTGCTTTCAACACCTTCAATCCAGAGCACTTTTAGCCAGACCACGACTTAACTGTATCAGCACTGCAGATTTTATCTTAATGTAAATATATCACTAGATCCCAACACTTCTGGGCAGTAAAACCATAAAAATGGCTTGATGATCTTTATAAACAAAATTTGTGTCATGTAGTAAAAGGGAGTGCTCATTCCCAAAATAAAAGGAGAAAAACATAAATAAAGATTACAAGGATGAAGGTCCTAAACAGCTTTCTAAAAAGGCTGCATCCTAAAGATAAGACTTCTTTAATCATAAACCCATAAAACACTCTTCGTTTTCCATCTTACTTCTCGTCCTCGATCCATGAAGATGTGTTTTCAGGGAAAAAAGGAAAAAGTCTTTTTCCCCACTCTCTATGTTCTCTGTTATCTTACACCACCTATCTTATGTCTCCTTTTCCTCTGGTGTTCTCCCTCTTCCTCATTCCCCACCCCACATGACAAACTGGTGGAAGTTATCCCAGGTGTTCTCCTGAAAACTCAGCCACTGCCTTCCCCAGAATTCCTCCTCCCTCCAGCTGCACGACCATTTAGTCTGGGCTGCTTTAGTACACAAGAGGCTGGGAAAGCACCAGTGGTTCCAGTGACCAAAGGCTTTATCACTGGATTCCCAAAAAACAAAACAGGGGAGTAACAGAAGCACAGTGATAAAGTCAACAAAAACATTGGAAACACTCAGTGTTCTCAGTTAACCCAGAGAGATGAAGCTCCACAATTTATTGCACAAAGCATTGAGCTTGCCAGTTTGACTGAAAAATAAATAAATTAAGAGCTGGTATACAACTCAGCACAAATTTACTCCAGGTAAGCCTTCAACTGACAAGTGAAAATTATTTCCCATAGGCCTCAGATTTGTTTAGGTTTCCTTTGTTGAGATAAGATAAATAAATATCTTTGCTTACAAAATAATAAAACAGAAGGAAATTGAGAAAAAATGCTAAGAATAAATAAGACTGACAAAAGGAAAAATTACAACAGAGAACTTCTTTAAAGAATGTCTTCAAGTGATATATCAGATAAACTAGTTGTTTGAGAAAGGTTAAAAAAAATCAGTTTATTAACACAGCTAATTTTATTTTCTCATTCCAGAAGAATTCCAAACCTTTATCTTAGCAATGGTAATGGATATGTTTTTCTGAAAAGCCACAAATCAGACTTTTCCTTTCCCCCTCCTCTGCCCTGTGGAGCACTGGGTGACACAGGATGGCCAGAGGTGAAGTTCAAAGGGACACTTTTCCCTTTTTATCAAGACAGGCCAATCACCCCATCTGTTGTGCTTTGCTGTCCCACTGAACATGGATATATTCCTGTTGGGTTGCATCTCCCTTGTTTAAGCCCATGATTTTTCAGTAATGACCATTTCCCAAATGGTTTAATCCATGTCAGAAGTATTTGGGGAAAAGATGACTAAAAGCCGCTGCCTGACGACATCGCCGTCCTCGCAGGGCTGTGATGTGGTTATCACTGCTCATGGCCATGTGTTCAGCATTACAGACTCTAAACAGGTGCAGGAATGCTTTATGAACAAAGGTCTAAAGGTTAAAAGCAAAAAACCCACAGTTATCCTATTTTATGTTCTCCCGTTGTACTACAAAGAGGTTGAAAACAGTTAAAGGTTCCTCCAAACCCTTTTGTACAGCACCATTTTTCTGTTAATACATTCACATTCTATAAATGAAAAGGCTTTATTCCTAATTGAGCTTCACAAACAAAATAAGATGAAAACACATTTAAGTTTTCTCATTAATAGCACACACATGGTGATTGTGAAACACTGTCTGTAACCTTTCCAGTTCAAACCAGCCCACAGTCGAGCACCATTAGCAAAAAGTCCTGGATTTTTACTGTGTGGTTTAGAGGATTTTTCCACTGAACTAGCAAAGTATTAACTGGGTACTTTATGTAGCTCCTTGGCATGCATTCATGTTTATTTAATTTGAAAATATTGTTTAAATGACAACATTGTGCTTTCAATTTATTTATTTCTTGCGCTATTTTCACATCTTATGAAACCTTGCCTCATCCTGAGGCACTGGTGGTTTGAATGTTGTCAATACAAAAGAACAGTCAATAGAAGAGCAGAGAAAGTGAAAGGCACATGGATTGTGAAACTGCTTGTCTGAGCATTGAGTGAGACAGGCAGGTAGCAACAGAAAAAACATGCACACTATTTTATCAACAACTGAAGGATCTGCCAACCAATTTTACCCTCCTCTGTATCTCTGCTAAAGATGTTTTCTGAAGTGTCTTGAAAATAACTTTAGGACAGTTCCAATCCATGTGTCCTTACAAGATACAAAGGAAAAGGAGGAATATTTTCCTGCTTTGCTGATGATGCCCTTTCCTCCCCAACTCAGGCATATTTGGGGTCCTTTGTGAGTTTAGGTCCTTCTGGATAGTAGGGAACTATGCACGTATGTCTCAATTTTCCAAGAGCATATGGCTGAAAGCAGAAATTTGAAGGGCAAACACAGCAGAGTGATAGATCCAGGGCTTCACTGCGGTTTTTTTATGACTGGTTAGTGGATTTGGGGGTTCTATTAATCGTTTTCCTAATGCATCTTGAGTTTCCTTTCCTGGCCATTAATTCACTGTCTTTCAAAAAAAAGAAATGTGTTAAATAAAATGAGCAGCTTGTCACAAAATATCTCAGGCAGTCGGCTTCCTTAAACCATGAAAAAGGTGAAAATGACCGCAAAATTTTACTTTTACACATATTCAAAGCAAAATAACATGGTGTGAGAGAATTAGACAGCCAAGCTTGGAATCTCAGGAATTCACAATGTTCCGAAGAAGTAAAATAAAACCCCATACCACCAAAAGAGGATTGGAGCTCAATGAGGCAAATATAGAAATAATGTAGATCCTATCAGAAATAAGGTCAAAATCTGCTAATTTTAAAAGGTATATAGAAAGTAAACAAAAGTCCTCCCTAAATCAAAGGTTTCACTGCCACTGTTAAAAAGTAATTCGGAAAATTCCTAGAATTCAAACTTCCCTCCACTAAAAATTCTTTCAAAGGACCAGTAAATGTGTTCAGAAAGTCTTTTTTACCCCCTAAAGAATTGGGAAATACATTAAGTATTTAATGACAAGCCCTGTCACTTCAGGAAATTTCTCTTCCATGAGATTTTCTGCTACAATAATCCTTGTTAATGCCCAATTTCCATTCCAATTCCAAATGCCTTAAAGACTCCAAAGAATCCTACCTCTTTTTCCTGCGTTAGAAACAGCGCCTGGTGGTGCCGAGTGGGGCTGCTCTTTCCTAGGCCAATTTTAGGTGTCATCTAATGAACAAGGAAAAGTTCAGAACAACCAATGAAGTTAAAAACAGTAAATCCAAGTACAATCAATCCTGACCCGAAATTAAAAGTAGGGAAAATGTTTGTTTGCTCTTCTGAAATACCAAGGGAATATAAATACCTACCAGAGTCATTGGCACCCGTTTTTCTCGCAGGTATCTGGGGTTTTCTAACTGAAAAACAAGAGAGAGAAAAATCAGCAGGTCAACAATGTCTTATTCAGCCTAAGACATCCCAACTAAACTGTACTTAGCACAGCAACTGCATCACTCAGAAGAGCCACAGATGAGATTTCAACATGCCTTAAATGTTACAGGAATAGGAAATCTTCCTAAGAGATCATTTGGTTGGAAATTATCTACTCAGCAAGTTTGGTAATATAAATGGACCAAAAAGTGCACTTTTTTCCCTCCCAACTCTTGTGGTTGTAAAAATTCCATCAATGCATATTATAAAAATATTTGGCAGCTACATACATAGGCATATGCAAAAGATTTCCAACTTTATTGGCTAAATTTTCATTGAAATCAGTATAAAGCTACAATAAGTTTACAGATTATACTGGTTAAAATCTAGTGCTTTTGAAAAATTACAGTTGGATGCATTGAAACTACAGCCATGCGTGTAAGTTACAGAGACAAAACATAAGGAAATGATTTATTAACATGACTATATAATTAAAACAGCTCTCTTAATCACTATTTTTAAGAACTGGATACAAAACATTGTTCCTAACCCACTTCCTCTATCAGACAGCTCTATCTTTCTCATTTTCTCAGACGATGAGGCTCAAACATCACATCACAGAGAAAGCAGAATGCCCAAAAAAAGCTTTCAAGGGTATAATCTTGTAAAATGTGGCAGTGAGATTTGGAATATGAATGAGATTGCAATACACATTAAAAAAAAATGTTGTAAGATTAGGTTGATCTACAAGGCATGGCAATTATATCAAATTCTTGCACTTTCTGCAGTAGTAAGAAATAAATTTGTGTGTTGAATTTATCAGTGGAAAAGAGGCTTAATCCCTCTGAAATTTTAATTTGATACAGTGTTATTCATTTCCTGTCCCAAAAGGTGATGTAGGATTTCTGTGTGCTGTTGAGGAGTTGTCATATTTCACCCAGAAGTCGGAGATACTCACGTTTAACACATACCTTCAATTCCAATGAATAGTATTATCCACTAATTTAATACATTAGCTGAAAGCATCAAGAAACCAATAATTTAACAATAACCTGTTTATTGTCACGGAGTTTACTAAAACAGTTACATTAAACTTTCTTTCACACAAAGTATCCTGTGTTGGCAATTAAAATCCATGTGCAGCCACCAGTGAATGAAGGAATCCTGGCTGCACCCACTGCCACAAAAATGAGGAATTTTGGACACAGAAGAGATTGTGAAGAGAGGAATACAGGAGTGGGATCATCCTGGAGCATTAACCATAGGAGACACAGTGGAGGGGAAGAAAGAGCAAATCAAGAGAGAGGGAAATAAAAGGTACAGAAATACCAAACTGGAAAAATTTTGGAGGATTTTCTTTGTCCTACACATTTGTATCTGCAATAGGATTTTCTATCTACATTTTACTGCTATTATACTCCTCCTCCCATCTCAATTTGGCCACTTCCCCATCCAGCCCACACACACCTGATCATCCCCAGGGCTGAAGGTGTTTGCCAGAAGCTCAAGGTACTCCCCAATTTGGCATCCCAGCACCCTGAGCAGCAGAGAACAGTGGAAGCCTTCACCAATACCTGGTGGAATCTGGAGAAGGCTGCACAGCGACATTTCAAAGGCTTAATTATTTCCCAAGAGCCCTGGCTCTCGTGCAGAATGAATACTATCACCCTTTACTTTGGCTTTTTTTAAAGCAAAAAATTACTGTAAATATTTACAATTAATTCCAATCCTTTATCTGACCATGACATTCAGCTGTTTGCAGCCTTCACTTCAAGACCAATCTGAAAAGCTAAGGTACATCCTCCTTGTTTATGAGAGAGAAGGAAAATGTGTCTCTAATACTTTGTAGGGCCCAAGTCTTGCATTTTTTGATTTTGTAACAGCAGCCATATGTGCTTTGAAGTTAAATGTTCCCACTTTGTTACTTGTTGTGGATTATATCCACTTAAACTGATCTGTAAACATTTAATGCCTCAACATTCATTCTTTTCATGCTGGTCCTCTGCAAAACTTCTTGTTAGCAAAATTAGACCACATTAAAGAGAGAATATCACAATAAAAAATGCCCCAAAAAAGAAAAAAAAAAGTCTGTGTTTATGAGATACATGCAAATTTAAAAATAATAAGCAAAAGGTCAAAGACAAGCCAAAATACATATGTATGAAACTGAAGGACTGCCATGAGAAGAGCAGTAAATCACATGCTTTCTTAAGAGTATGAACCAAATAAATGTCACCATGAAAGACATCTTTATTTGAACTAGAACTGAACTCTAATTTGTAAATACCACTTCTTAACAGAAATGGTATTCTGAATTTCTTTGTAGGAAAGATTTTGGATTCTCCTGTTCTAATAGGCAGTCTGACAAGAAACCATGTCTCAGTTGGTGAAGACTGCAATAGTCATCTTCTAGTCCTCCGAAACCAGAGCTGTGAAGGTGTTGGGTGATCAGATCCCCATGAAGAAATCCCCACCACCTAACAGAGACAATCTACTTCATGCAAATATATGTATTTTTTTAAGTTGAAAAAAAGGTATTGCAGAAATGTACATAAAAATAAAATTCCAAAACTGCATTTCAGGCAAATGAGCTGTAATTTGTAACTTTAGTATTTTCCATTTCTATTCATTTTAACAACACCTGAAGTGTTACGAACACCTAAAGTGGTCAAAACTAAATATTTATGAGTTACACAATTTTAAAGATACCAACGCAAGCAGTGAGTGAAGCCCTGACAAAAGTTGAAGTGGTTTCTCCCAAAAGCAAGGACACTGCAGGAAAAGCACAATTTTGAGCTCTAAGTACTTCTGCAAGTCTCATCCTCATCAATTATATTCCATCCCTCAGGCTGAAAATATTGTACAGGCTTTCCATCTGTGCACTATAGCCCAGCCCAGAAACTCACAGCAAAGCTTTGCTCTTTTGCTCAGTAAATACCACAACAATGACAACACTGATGTCATGATTCCAAACTACCCCTCCAAAGTCACGTTCCACTCTTTGGAAGACGTTTATCCAGGGATGGTTATCTCCAGTAATCCCCAACTGTAGCCTGTGTCAGTCCACTAACAGAAGGTACATTGTAAATATTAAGATTCAGGGAACAAAATCCCCACACTTGCATCTGCAGGCTTGTTCCACATTCCCCCCTAAGCTTCTTCAAAGACAAAATGTGATTGTTTTCAAAACAAAGATGGCAAAAACACACATGAAAGAGTTAAGAACACTTAAGACTTTGAAATGGTAAACAACTAAACTGAACCTTGCCCTAAATTCTTACTTTAATCTAACAAACCCAGCCAGCCAGCATGTTCCCTACAGAAATAACTGCTGAGTAGCTTCAGGAAATTTGAGTAAGGACATTCTTATCTAACATCATAATTTGTAGGGAAGTTCACTTTAATGCTGCTTCTGCAGTCTTAGTGGAAGGACATTAAAGCACATGAAGATTGTTTGTCAGCATGGAAGTTGAATTTATTTTTTGAAGTCGCAACACCACTTGGAGTTCACTGTGGGAAAGTTTTTCCAGTGCTGCTGCCCTCCAAGGCCACAACATATACAGTAGGTATGTTTATAGTAAGCAGGCAGACTGAGAAACCAAACAAAAGATAATCAAATGGCTTGTGCAGAAATGGTTGAGCTTAACTAGACTGGAAAGACACAGGCAGATGTGAGCCAAGCACACAGAGCAGGCACAGCATCCACTGCTGCTACAGCCTCCCAAGAATTCCCAACGCTCCCATCCATTTAACCCTGTGTTAGAAAGCTTTTCTCCAAGGAAGGAGAATGGAACACAAGCCACCGACCACAGAATTTCTTTGGTTTAAGTCTTCTCAAACCTTTATTAGGCAATAAAATTTCCCAGGACAAATTCTGGGCAAGGCTGAGCATCCAGGTTCTCGGCACTGAACACCCCACATCACTTCTGGTAAAAGCTGAAGAGTTAATTCTTGTCCTGCCTGAATTCCAGTGGTGAAAAATCGTGTTCTCCCTGATTAAAAACCCCTTTGCTGTTTCCCCAGGGTACAATCTTTTTGCGTGCTTTCTGCCTAAAATGATGTGCTGAATTTCCTGGGATGTTTGAAAGAGATGCTTTGTCACACCTATAATTGGCTACAATTTGGTGACAAATGAAACTGCATCAGAGTCATCATGACAGAGTGAGAGACAGAGAGGCAGGTGAGGTAAGAATTTGCAGGGGTTTAATTCATTGTTGCTCCTTTATATAACTTGAATTTTTTATCCAAAAATTATGTTTGTCTACAATCTAAAAAGATCAGCTACAAGAGGAAAAAAAGAAAAGGGAAAAACAAAGCAGTTTAATTCCATTATTCAACAACATTCTTTTCCTGACACTGTACCTATTTCCCAATATTTAATTATTTTTGAGACATAAACAGGAGATAGCCACCTTCCCCTCAGTTATGAAGTGCGCTAGAGCTGCAACAACATGCAGAAGTTTATTGACAGCTGTTCATGAAATAAGATCACAGAAACACAGAAAAGTTTGGGCTGGAAGTTCCTCTCATTCCCCTAGCCCAGGTTACTTTAACTATATTCTAAGATGGCTACAGAATGACAAAGAGAGTCCGAAGTAATGACATGACCAAAGATTACTGGTATTTATTTGTCTCAGCTCCTGGCTCGGAACCTTTTCATTTCAAACAGCCATAGAAAAGGATTTCTGCTTTTCTACATTGCAAATGCAGCTTCAAGGCATGAACACCTGATAAAGGACAGTCCCTATATCAGTTTAGATAAGAGTCAATACAGGCTTACATATAATAATATGGAAATAAGGACAATATAGAAATAATAAATATAAGAACAATAAGGAAAACAGATTTTATAATGTATGTAAAGTGAGTGTAAATTCGTATTCCATGTATGAAAGGCAAATTTATCACAATCAAAACTCAACTTTTTTTTTTTTTTTACAACATTTACTCATGCCTGACTAGAATCTAAAGAACTTGAACAATAAAATGTTGGATAGGGATAATCAGGAACACTGCAAGGCAAAGGGAAAAATTATTTTATTACTCACAAGAAGTAACAATATCAGCAAAGTAATGCCACAGACTTACTTCTCCTGTAGAAAACGTTATTATTAAGAACAAATACCTGAAGCCTCCAGATTAGACTGTTAAGCTTTGACCTCTCTGCTTAGTAGAGAAATCATAAAAGCATTTCTCAAAACTTTTCACAGTATTTTTAATAATAGTATTTTAAAAAAACCCTCCATCACTGATGTAGGTATATCATAAAAACTGAAAACACATCCAGTATGTGACCTTAAAAATACAAGAGCTTTGAAGAAGAGGAAATTTAGAATATATTAAAGAAGCAGGAGGCTGAAAGATAAGCTTATAACTGGTCATTTCAATCCAGACAAGCCCAAGCTGGAGCAGTGAAGGCTCAGCAGCACCTCACAGCCGGAAGACACCAGGGTTGTCTCACCATTTTGTGTACCTAGCAAGGTATTTGCAGATTCTTGCATAATAGCATGGTCTCCTTGTATACTTGCCTGACATAATCACAGCTTCCTAAAATTACACAGTTCCTTACTGAGAAAAATCTTTGTATAACCAAAAAAACCCAAGGAAAGTTTGAAAAGCTTTTCAAGACAACTGTTCTTCACCCAAGGCAGCTCCAAATGAAAGCCATTCTGTATCTCCTTTCCTATCTTCCCCCACTACTGAAGTATTCTTTCGGGTCAAGGGTCTTCTGTATCTGAGGTGGGATCACTCGTAAATTAAGTTTCCCAAACAGTTTGCAGCTGGGAGTAGCAATTAAAGGACAGCAAGATGCTCCCATGGCAATTTAAATGCTTACAAGTAACAGCAGCCACATCTGACACTCAAATCTTACAGATTCCAAGGTGCTGCAATCATTTAGTGGGATTTTTTTATTTTCAGTAATGACATATTCTTTAAGTATGACACTCCACTTAAAACTTCCTGACCCTTTCAGAACCCACTGGAGGCCGTGATCCACAGCAGGGAAATGCTGTTCAGCAGCAACCCCTCACAGACCTCTCTTTTACAACCTCAAATCCTCTTTGTCAGGTAACTCCCAACAAGTCTTATCAGGCAATCAAAGTCTGTCATGAGCGACTTATTTAATTACCATCCCTGGAGAGGAGACTTGAAAAACTGATTTATGTGCCACGGTAGCCAATTTGTTATCCAAGGGAGCTCCTGTATCAGCAGAGGATCATCACAGTTTAATAACCAGCCATTAGCAACACAACATGATTGCAAACTGGAATTTCAATTAGAAAAAGAAATAAAATACAAATAAAATGACAGAGATAAGAGATAAGCAGGCAAGCAGATCGACACTGATATAAAAATGCTGGATACAAAGAGATTCTTTGTCAGCATCAGTTGGAATAATTTGTAAAATGGCCATGAGCAAGTTTCCCCCTTAAAGCAGCTTTAAAAGCTCAAGGTATTACAGCTTTCTGCTCATATAATCCAATGGATAAATACAGCCCAAATATCCAAAATCTGCAAGTGACTGCTTGCACCTTTGTTTCAGACACCTGTACAGTGCTGACGTTTTCACCTATCTCCACCTTTAGCTTGGAAAAGGCAAGAGAAACACCAAGGACACAAAACCATTAATATCCTTTGTTATCATTTCTGATTGTACTGAAGAGAACTTGGCCATTCCTGAAAATCCTGGAGTGTAATAGGCAAGATTTTTAAATGCTGTCATATCCCTCTGGACTGACAATAGTATAGGAAGAATAAGGATCATTTGGCAGCTGATTAAAATGACAACATGAAAATACGTGATTATTTTTCAAAAAACAAGGCTGAACTATTTCATTAAACTTGCTCTCATCACTCCTAACTTTGGCTGTAACTCTGTGAGCTTTCAACCTGTGAAAATAAGCACAAAATGAGAAAGAAAAGAAAGAAGAAACCTCCCTGTTAAAATCAAAGTGATCTTAATAAAAAAAATTGCTATGAGGATATTAATCCTAATGAAATAGGTTAAAGATTTGGTGGTACAAGTGAAAGGGTTACAAAAAAGACAAAACAATTAAAAAATACGTTAAAACACAGCTACAGAGAAGAGGTCACTTCATTGTGACCTTAGAACTATCGTGAACACCACAGAAAATACAACCAAGGGAATAAAGTCTTATAAGAGTAACAAATTTGAATTATTAAAAGGGAAAGAAAGAGGTGAACACACAGAAAAGTCTCCTGAACACTTTCAAAAGGAGGCACACTGACCAAAAGAAGTTGAGTTGTATTAATGGCTTGCAAATTCTGTATTGGTTTAAAAGAAAAACCACAGAAAGCCAAACTCTTCTTTCATTTATACAAGTATAAATAAAAAATAATGTTAAAGAGTCATCAATAAATAAGCTGAATTTCTACCAGACTGAGACACTTGGTTTTGACCAGCAAGCATTATTTTGCCTGATTTATCAGTAACCATATTAAATATGTGAAGATTATTATTACTTAAAATTTTGATGTTTTCTTCTCATACATTCATAAAGAACCTTTCCGAGCTTTACCGATTCATTTCTAAAAGACTGATTGCCACATGAAGTTTTGTTGGCTAAGCTCAGACTACATTACTGAGGAGTTCCCATTGCAAGTCAATAAATAAGTAAAGTACTCAGTTTATTTTACCCCAAGATTCCAACTATTGAGTCGTGCTTCGAGGTCATCATCATCCAACGAAAAGTTTCTTTTGTGATGATCATCCTGGAACACAAGGAAAGTCAAAGAAAATACCAGAATTGCTGGCAGACACATAATTTAAAATTAAACTTCTCATTAGCTTGGCCATACCTACACTGCACTTCCTAATAGTGTCACAATACCTCCGACAGCTTTCACCTAAATAGCTCAGTTTCCAGAAGGATAGTGGGCTGAGAAAGAGTTCAGAGGATAAATTAGCCTGGCTCTCCACTTCAGTGTTCTTCTTTATTAATTCCCAAAGCAATGGTCCCCTTTACAGAGGGTGAATTTACTAAAAAAAACTCAGAATACTCAGTTTTCAGGTAACATTCTAGGACAATTCGTCTCTCCTTTGTGGGCCTAATCCAGAATTCAGAGATCACCTGATCAGCCTCCAAATAAAAACATAGATTTAAAAATCAAAGGAAATCACAGCAAGGCAGTGATGGTTATCAAAGCAGAGGACAGAGCAGCTGCTGCCCAGCTCAAGGATCTTCCCTGATTTCCAGCATCCAGCCAGGGCTGTGGTTATTGCTGCTCAAGGAAGTAACAAGGAATTACCTTTCAGAAGAGAAGTTTTTCCTGTGGGACAACAGTAACTACCCAACTGCATTTGAAGTATCTAATGGGAAAGCTGGTACAGAACATTTCCCTGAGCTGAGGTATTTTAAAAAACAACACTGAAGCCTGAATTACTTTGTCTCATTGAGTGAGGTTTGTGTATGGGCCTGCCAGCACCTCTTCTTTAAATCTCATTTGTCACAAGTGACTGGAGCTTGGGCTGCAGTTCATCAACACTTGGTTGAGGCAGCTCTTAATGTTTCTTAAAAGTCTCCCTGCTCCTCTACCTGGGCCTGAATGATGCCAGAACATCTGTGCATCACTGACAATGGAACATTGTTCCAGCCAGCCAAACGTTATCAAACTGTCTGGCAAAGCAAGGGAGGATTATTTCACTTAAAGGCCCCTTTAAAGCTGTAATCACAGGAGAATCCAATCTATGGAGCTGAAGAACAATGAAGTGCAGTGATTTATCAAACTCTGCTCTGGAAGCTGTGGCAGAGCCACCACCACCACCACCAAAAATTAAAAATAAACAAATCAAAGCAGCAAAACTCCCCTACAAAACTTTAAAGCCCCAAATCCAGGTTACAACTGAAGAAAATAATTTTTTTTACAACAACTCTTCCATAAGGAATATTTCCTGAAGTAAATAAACAGGAAACCAATAAGGAGAAATTTAGTAAATCCAGCACGTGGTTCTATTTTTAATTACGGCATTTCTGTATTTAAATTACATTTGTATACATACAATCAACACACACAAAAATACATTCACAGCAATCAGAGCCTAGAGCACAGGCACTGATTTTTGCCCACTGAGCACCTGTAACCTGCCCTGATAAATCCCTTCTTGCTAATCCTCTATTCCAGATGCACAGCACAACACAAATTTCCTCAGGAAAGAGCTTCCAGTTTATCCTATTTGCACTTCATGTCCTCAGCTGTGCCCAGCTGCAATCTTTCTAAACTATTCCTCTGATAGAATCAAAAAAAGAAGCATGGGCAGAACTAGAGGAACAAACAGGAAATTCAGTCTTCATGGAGGGGTGAGGGTTGTTCTAGGTGTGGTGAAGGACACTGCAAGGCCACAGAGCACATTTTGGAGGGTAAACAGCGCATTTCTTGGTATCACACATTTGTCAGGAGTAACTGTCAGTGCAAATGCTTGCAACTATATAAACAACATCACTGAATACTTTGACCTAAAAGGGTTTTAGACAAAGCCCATTCAATGCCCTTTCATCAGTCACAATGCTCAGTGTGGAAAGTCTGATGAAACAAACTGTCCAAAATTCACTCTTTCAGAGGTCAACCATCACTGAACAGAGCCAGAGGCATCTATGCAGCTTTCTTTAATCTGTTATTGCAAAATACAAGATGATGTCAACGCAGGCACGTTGCCAAGCCCAGGGAAAACAGTGCAGCAGACACTGAACACACGACACTAAACAGAGGTCAAGCATTAGGATGAACTGAGAGCATCCTATAAGAAATTCTCCTCCCCTGAATTGCAGAGGACAGATTTTGATGAGTTTTAGTCCTCCCTATCACTCTCTCCCAGAAGTCTGCAACTTTACACAGGAATCATGACCCACACAGCTGGAAATAACAGCTTTACAGGGTATATAAACCCAACTCAGGGAAAGTAGAGCTTTAGGACAAAAAGGAGAAGCATCTTACAGATAGTGGCGTGCCTAGGTTATCTTCATCTGTCCGGTGAGGAGAACTCAGACAACGGGATATTACTGATGGCTTCTCATTGAATCTTTCCCTGTTATTAATGACAAGAGGAAGCAGAAAGAGAAGGATTCATTTTCAGCAGCTTGTGGCACACAAAGGATATTAATCAAAGAATAGAATCGTTTAAAATATAGAAAAAAACTGTCAAGATGGAAAGATCAAAAAAAAAGAGAGAAAAGAGAAAAAATTTCTTGTTAAAGGCAAACAAAAGTCTTAAGTGTTCCATTAAAAATCACCACCAAAAAACTCCACACCAAAAAACCCTCTAGAAGTACCACATACATGGCAGTACCTTAAAAAGTGTTCTTTGCTTTTCTTTTACTACATCACCCAACATCTCCCAAAGGATTTTAGGATAAACCCAAGCTAAGGAGAGGGTTGATCTAGGAGAATGTTTTTGAAACAAAATTGCTAAGCATATAAAACAACATAGGATGGAGTCCAGTGACTCAGAGAAGAAAGAGGAATTAAGGTGATGGTTGGCTGCACCATAGGGGAGACTTTTAAGACCAAAAGAATAGGTTAGAACAAGGTAAATGATCCTATAACACACAAAGACAAGGGCAAGAACTACACACACAGCTCAATACAAAGGCAGTAGCTTGAAAGGCCAAGGTGGAGAGGAACATGTCAAACGAACAAGTCACAAAGATTGTCTATGTTTCATTTCATTTCTGTTTTAGGGACTAAAGTGGAATTTAAAGGGGATGGCAAAGAAAAGCCCACAAGACAGGACACAAGCAAAGCATGACCAAATGCTCTGTCCAGCAGAGCTGGACAGGGATTTTCTGGAAAAGCTTTTGTTGCAAATAAAACACTTGAACAAAGGCAAATGAAGATCAGCAGATAGGTGAAGAGAATTGTCACTGATGCACCTGGTCACACATTTCTCAGCCAGAGAACAGGGAAAAAACCAAAAGAAAATAAAAATTATAAGCATTTATTAGATGGGTTGATACAGCAAAAGATCCAAAACAGTAGTGAAACATCCTTCAGCAAATACTCCACTATCAAATCCACAGTTAAGGTAATTAAAACCTTCTGTTAGTCCCTTCACCTTCCTATGACTGGCTATATTATATTAAAATCAAATCAGACCATTGAAATACCTCCCTTCTTTTCCATCTGGCAGCAGATGAGATGGTTGCTGTACCAAAAAGACACTGAGATGAATGAAGTGTTTATGAACAGAACAACAACTGTTGGATGTACAATATAAACCAGTCACTTCTAGGAAGACAAACACAAAGTTTTCACGAAGCACAGGGCCCAGCTTTCATCAGAACAGCAGGGAACAGAGAAATACAACAACTGGGAGCCTACCTTCCATTCCAGCACCAATAAATCCCACATAAACAACGTGTATGGATGCACAATAACAATTATAAAGCAGTAAATAGTTCAGATAAGCAAAGTCTTAGAGGTAAAAAAGATCAAAAGGAATATAATAACACAATGACTGCCTCTTGCATTTCTTACCAGGATTTCATCTGACACAAAATTACCTTTAATTAAAGGGAGATAAATCTTTGCCTGCGAGTAAATCTGCCCTCTTATCAGATTTCCTTTCTGAACAATACTCAGGTTACCTAACAATGCAATAAAGTTCCAATTGTTAAAAATGAGAGAAAACAGAATTCATGCCCTCATCATTCAGAGATTCAGGAATACCAACAAATACACAACCCAACCCAGCTTGCCTGTAATACTTTCAAATTGACCAAAGGGAGAACAGAAGTCTAGATGTATTCTTAGGTCTGTATTTGCTATTTTGAAGAGGAACTGAAAATGAAGCTGCTTTACTTGATTCTACAAACAGAATTTGTAAAGATTGTTAGGGATGGACCACAGTTTTGCTCATATTAAGTATGTACTACCTGTCCACTCCCTTTTCCAGCCTCCTGCTAATAAGAGTCGGGCTCCAAAAAGCACAAGATTAATTCTTTTTCCTCCCACTTCAGGTGAGTGAAGGATGATCAGATCATATCAGCCCTGTGACCTCCTGCTTCAGCCCAAGGGGAGCTGGCATGGGAGGAGGAAGCAATTTGCTGCTAATAAAGGAGATTAGTAAATATTCCTTCTAGGAACAAAGTAAGGGAAACTCACTGATTCCCCCCTGCTACAGCATGACTACACACCAACCTTTAACAATGTTTTCAGGCACACTCTATAAACATAAAGTAGAATTTTCCTAGGGAGTCAGAAAGCCCAGGTTTCTGTTCAAACCAATCTAAACATTTCTCAAACAAACCCTCTCACATTTCAAAATAAAGCTGCACCTTTCCAGCCCCAGTTAGTCAGATTTATTCATCCACACCCCAGTTTGTCTACCTACTTTTTATTTAGGCAGAAAAACAACTTCATATAAAAAAGCCGAAATTGTCCAACACAGAATTATCTGTATTGCAAGATAAAAATCACTATGAAAAGAACTTCTCTGTTTGTTTGGGTCTTTGAAAGGAGAGAATCTTGAGATAAAGAACATCAAGTAGTTACTCAAACATGTCTCACCGACATTATCTATTTTGCCCTGAGAAAATATAAGAACTGAGTCATGGCTGGAATGCAAGATTTTCATCCAACTACACATAGTCCATGCCCGTGGATTCAGTTTTCCCAATGCACATTCAGAGAAGAGAGACAAATATAGTGGAACTCGGTCACCATCTGCTGGCTATCCCTACAAACTGCACATCCAGAAATATTTAATATATTACATTTTTACCTGCACTGATAGCTCATCCAAAACTGTAAATACAAAGGAAAACAGGATCTATATGTTGGATATAGGCAATATCTTAACATGGTCACATTTAAATAAGTATTAAGCATGTAAATATTTTGTATTTCTACAAAACACAACAGCTGAAATATTTGCCTTCAGTATTTTTCTGCATAAGTTGCAGGAAAATTAGTTTCTCATTGCTGTGAAGATTAGTTTATGTAACCTACAGAGCTATCCAGATTTTCTAACACAAATTCAGATTTCCTTATACACAGCCCCACTCTTGGTCCAAGCATCCACTGACAGAGCTGTGCCTGTAGAGCTGGTTTTTAATTCCCAGACTCCTTTAAACCAGTAACATTATTCAATTGCATCTATCTGCTTTTCCTGGCATGGAATAATTTGCAATCCAGGTCTCCAGAGAAGTCACCAGAGCCTTGGGAACCATACTGATCACCAACGTAGGTATTGCTTCATTCCCACAGGATAAAAAGGAAAAAGTGAAATAAAGCTGCACTACACCAAAAATGACTGTGGGAACTTTGCCAGGCCAAGCTGAATCTTAGGTCCAGACACTGAGTGGGAAAATACATCAGATTCCCAATATTCTACTACAAACCAGGCAGCAAAAGAGAGAAAAAATATGGCAAAGAAGGAAGGGAATAGGTGGAACTATACCTCAGCTTTCCTCAAGTGGGGACCAGCCTCAGTCAGATGAAGAGGGAGGAACATGCAAATCCCACCTCAGCTGACAGTACAAGTCAGGAATTTGGAGTAATTAGGTATATTTTTATACCACAAATATGGCCTTGTAGAGATAGCAATGTGCTAAATTGGGCCTAATGGGGGAGAGTTGTGCTGGTACTGTTTTATTGCTTCTAACACCCAGAGTGACACTTTAATTTGATGATGCTGCTCCCAGGGACTGACACAATCTGGTCAGATGCAGGACAGGTATCCTGACACAGCACAACAATAACAAAAATTTATCCAAGGTCTCAAAAAACATTTCTTAAAGCACGATGCATTCCTTGTTTTCATAAGGGTAAGTCTAAATTTTTTTTTTTTTAATTAAGGGTATCTGGACAGCTCCTCCCAACAATTCTCTGTTTCACCAAGCCCAAAGCAGTAATCTCGTAACTCAGCTGGCAATTCTCCACTCTCTGCCTCTGGTTCTTAAACCACAAGTCAAAACCACAGGTTCTTATCAGAGCATGAGTGCAAGCAACCAGAAGAGCCCCTAATCTTCAAGAAAAGACAATACAGAGACCTCAGACCTAAGAGCATTTTAAAATGATTGTTAGAATTACACACAGTTAATGGATACGGAAGAGGAAAAGTTCCACAATACTCAGTATCAATGTGATTTAACTTGCAAGTGTCTGTCACCCAAATCACTGCTGAAAAACTAAAAACATGATTGAAAAATTATAATAAACAGCATAAGCATCAGTGTGCCTCCAACAGAACAGCTAATGATGGCCACTTCTGAAAAATGTAAGCGAAGACATTAAAGAAGCATTGGACTTCTGAAACAAAACTTGCAAATGTATTTCTAAAGCCATGAAACAAAACCAGAAGCAGAGCAAACACTCACTTCCTCTTGTACAGCACCTACTGAGCTTTGAATAATATTCACTCTGTGTCTGAGAGTGCTTCCTTCACCAGGGATTTCAGAGAAGCTAAACATTAACTAGACTTTGAAACAAGCAAACAAGAGGAAATTCCATCCATGACTGCAGTGCAGCCACATAAAGGAAAAAAAGGAACACATATCTTGATAATCAGCACAAAGTTGCACTGTGTAGGAAAATCCAGAATACTTAAGAACAGTAGATGAAACTAGAATTTACCTAAGAGTCCCACAAATTAGGACAGAATAGAGCTGAAGTTTTCCAAGTGTCCAAATGACCAGCTTGTCACTCCTTCAATACTGCAGGGACATCTTTCTAAGCCAACAGGAAAACAAGCCTTAATAACATGACACATTCCACCCCTTTTTCCCTGCTGTAAACAGCTCTGTTCTCATCTGATTGGAACTAAGGATGCAGCTTAAGCTCACTGGCTACTGCAAATCAAACACCTACACCTTGCTCAGCAAAACTTGCTTATCTGCTGGCAGCCAGTATTCTGTTTCCTCTAAAAAACCTGTGAGCAACAATCATAGAACAACCTCTAAATCTACCATCTGTATGCTTGTTTATATTCCTAATCTATAGGGAAAAAAGCCATTAAAATCTATTTGATAAAACAGCTGCTTTCAGCATCATAGCCTTAGACTACAAATGTAGACCTTGATTTTCCATGTTAACATGTCTGTAAATGAAAGGAGAAGAACAAGAGGAAGGGAAAGAGGATAGAGGGATGGAACATAGAAGAAGATGCACAGGAGCCAGGGGAGACATAATTGAGAAAAGCAAGGACAGAGGAGTCTAGAAGTTCTCATTACATTGAAGTTGTTACCAGAGTTTCTGTGTATGAAGCACAAACACTGATGGTGAGTCTATGAGGGAGTGCAAGAAACTCACACAAACTGGGACATCCAGAGCTTATCAAATCAAACATCTTTTAAATACAAATCAAACACTGACTAAAGCAAGGACAGGAACCTTACCCATGTGCAGGTGGTGTTGCTGAAGATGATTCCTCCACAGAAGATACATTACTTTCATGGTTTCCCAGCTCTCCCACCACCCACTCAGGGTAGCAGTCAGGGCTACTGTTCCGAACTCTTGGTGAACTTGGTTCATCAAAATAAACTGACTATAATGAGAACAAATGGAAGATCAACATGGGAATATATTTACACAGATACATTCTTTACACTCTTACTGTCATTTCTCGCAGGAGGATCTGCAGTATGAACGCTCCTTTTCCAGTGAAGTCAGTGAGCTGTGCGAATGCCACCTTCCCAACCCACGGGAATTCATGGAGACAGAGTAAATATTTTCCAATACTTTACTTCTTACAGCATGGGTAATTTTAGCAAAAATTGGCACTGTTATCTCACTGAATCTTATGCCAAGGGTTGACACAGCATATTCAGTTCTTCAGAAAACAAACTGCAACTTTAACAATGTCTGTGTGAACTCTATAGTCATCTCAGGCTACTAAAGTCACCACCTTTAAGTACATTTTTCCTTTCACAAGAACTATCTACTGATTAGGACAAAAGAAAGCCTCAAGGGCCTTTTATTATCAAAGAACTAGAAAAAGATTACCTTTCTGCTCCTTCAAAACACCTATTTTTAAAAGCCTTCTAACCAGAATTTTGAAGATACAGGTCTCAACAAGTTTTGCCCATTGAAAGGCTTTCCCAACATCAATTACAAGAACTGCCTTTATTTATCACATGCAGTTCCACTCAACCCATTCAGAATTGTTTTTCACATTGTGCCAAATCAAAGATGGAAAAGCGATTTCAGGATGCGTTTCAGCAAGTTTGTCTTATAAAGAAATGACACCCACCATGTAGGCAGGCAAAGTTTTCAGCATTCCTTCCTCTGGTTTTTGGGTGAAGGGACCATCCAGAACTCCTCTCTGCAGCATGTGGAGCAGCAGTTTTGCATACAAGTTTCGATTCTCCCTTCCCACTATTCCTATGCCTGTTCCTGAAGGTCTGCAGAGTTTTTTAATCCACAGTGAGCATCTTTTTCTTTCTGAAAATATAGATATACATGGTCACTATACATTTTCAGAGCAAATAAACACATTCAGAAAACAGAAGCCACCACTGGTCACCAATTTTGTAGGTTTCTCCCTCCTACCCTAAATTTTAAAGCAAAACAAACAAAAAAAATCCAAAAGACTGAACCAAGTAAAAGAAATGGTTAAATACCTCGATTAAAAATAAGTCTTTGACAATAGTTCAAGTTTACATATTCCACAAACATTGGACTTTGTTATTAGTGTTTAAATGCACATTTTACCATATGTACCTGAACTATGCTTCAGGTTTAGGACATAGGGCTTCATAGCCACAACACAGCGATCTAATTCTGCATCCAGTTTTTCCTTTATTTCCTCTTCACTGTTCATTTTGAAAGAACACAGAGTAACCTGCAAAATTAATGACATTGATGTAGAAAAGGTCAAATACTATCTTACATCAGTCTCTGTTTATCTTAGGCCACACAAAGATGTGCCCGGAACAATACAGGAAGTGAAACGAGATGTGTTGTTACGTTCAAATAAACACAAAACTAAGATAGATTCTTTGTAAATAACAGGTACTCAGTGTAATCTACAAGAATGTGCTTGTTTAGATTTGAAACTGAATAGCCAACCACACAATAAATGTATTCATTACACCCAATTAGTATAAAACACCTCAAGGCGTTTGTGTGATGCTGCACTCCTAACTTGCTATTCTTCAGAATTAGAGGGAGTTTTTTAAAGAAGAAGGCGGAAAGGGGTGGAAAACAGCAAGAGGAGCTATAGTTAAAAAAACCAAAAATGCTGTCAGGACTGTTTTTGAGGAAGCAGCACCGGAAAGAGCAGCGCTCTTCCCTCCTCTGCCGTTCATTTCCCAGCTGAGTGGGGACCTTTCTTTGGACAGTCCAGCAGTGAACACGTTTCTCTGCCAGCGGAGCCGCACACCCGGGCCCGCCCCAGGGCCCTTCCCTGCGGTCAGCACCGGCCCCCGGCCGTGCCCCCGGCCCGGAGCGTACACAAGTGTCCCCTGCACCCCTCCCTGCCCCGGCCGTGCCCTGCGGGCCGTGCCCTGCGGGCCGTGCCCCGTTACCTCGGGGGGCTCCGGGTGGCGGCCACGGCGGGGAAAGGCGGCGGCGGCGGCGGCCGAACGTTCAAACCGGCCCCGCTCCCGGCGGCCCCAGGCCCCGCGCGTTTCCGTTTCCGCGGTGACCGGGGCCAGCCCGGCCCGGCGGCCTCGGGCGGGTGGGACGGAGCCCCCGAGCACAGCCCGCAGTGGTGGGAGCGGGGGTGGGCTGGGGCGTTGTTCGTCCCCAGGAATGGGAAAAGCTCTTGGGATTGAGCGAGTGCGAGGAAGGTGCTGCTGTGGCACCGCGGAAACGCAGTCACAGCTCTGAGAGGCGCTGGGCTCTTCCCTCCCGTGACCGGGGACAGGAACCAGGGGACAGCTGGAGTTGTGCCAGGGGAGGTTTAGGTTGGATATTAGGAAAAGGTTCTTCCCCCAGAGAGTGCTCGGGCCCTGAACAGGCTGCCCAGGGAATGGACACGGCCCCAAGGCTGCCAGAGCTCCAGGAACGTTTGGACACCGCTCTCAGGGATGCACAGGGTGGGATTGTTGGCGTGTCTTGTGCAGGGCCAGGAGCTGGACTGGACGATTCTGAGATTCCTGCCCGAAGTGATGAATGTCACCACACCTCAGCAGTGCGGTCATGGCTACACCCAGTGCTCTCCCCCAGGTTCACCTCCCTGCGCAGACAGTTACTGATCCGCTCAGACACGCTCGGGAAACGCCTCAGGAGTCCCCAGCAGAGCCTCGGGGAGCTCCTAGGGAGAAACGGAGATACCAAGTACGAACTCCTGCTGCACCTGGATTTGGCCGATCCCCAGCACAAACACAGGCGGGGTGGAGCATTCCTGGGGAGAAGGACCTGGGAATGTTGGTGGGTGAGCAGCTCAACCCGGCCGTGTGCCCCGGGCTGATCCCCCAGTGAGGGCAGCAGGAGAGGGGAGATTCTGCCCATCTGCCCCGCTCAGGTGCGACCCCACCTGCAGAGCTGCCCCAGCCCTGGGGCCCAGCACAGAAAGGACTTGGAGCTGCTGGAGAGAGTCCAGAGGAGGTCACAGACATGCTCTGAAGGCTGGAGCCCCTCTGGATCCAAGCTGGGATCTAGTGTTCACCTGGAGGAGAGAAGGCTCCAGGAGACCTCAGAGCCCCTTCCATTTCCTAAACGGGCTCCGGGAGAGCTGGAGAGGGACTTGGGACAAGGAATGGATATATCTTCATTATGATCAATATTTGGTGAAAAAAAATGTTTCTATTCAGAGCTTAGTTATAAATATTTGCCACCCTGAAGTTAAAGGTCAGTAAATCAGAAGTAGCTTTTGATCCTGAGCATTGGGGGGTGGGTGCCAGAAACTGAAATTGCAGAAGAAGGTTTAATAATTGCAGATCCAATTTTATCCACGGTTTCTGAGTCAAATCTGTTCAAGTATATTCTTGTACGTAATAGAGCGATTAAATATGCTCCATACTGCTCATGTTTTCTGGGTTGTTCATGTCCTATCCCAAGGACAGAGAACATGAGGGGGTGTTGTGGAATGAAAGAATTTCAAAGCACATGCCTGACGCTTCTACAAAAAAACCCATGGGTTGTACTTGTTTTGTAGCCATTTCAAGAAAACCATCAATTAATCCAAAAGAATTAGAGAAATCTTTCAGCTGTCCAGTCTCTTCCTGTGTTGAATGAAATGATTGTGTGTATGTATGATCCCAAATAAACCCTCTGACCTCTTCGATTCATTTATTTCTCTTGTCATCAAAATATGTCATGGGCTTTGCTCTGTGTATAGTGTCTAAAGTGCTTTTATCTCGAACAAACAAACTCTTCAGCACTTCTGAGCTCGATTCAGATGCACATACACATCAAACAAGAAATCCTTACACGTACAGTAGGAAATTGGCTGTTTTCTTTGACTTCTCAGCTAATCTTCAGCAGAAATGATTCCGTGTTCGGGCTCATTGGGTGATGGCTCTGACAGCTACACTGGGGCCTACTCAGCATGCCTTAAACCCACATTTGCATAGAAACAGTGCAAAAATCAGTGGTGGAGTATTTCGGCAACAGTAGAATCTCAAGAGTACATTACAAGGATGATTTATTATCTTTAAATTCCAAATTTAAAATAGTTGTCATCTAGTTTATATTGGAATATGGGACACTTTTCATCTGTGTGAAGTCCATGGTAGATTCTTGCAGCAGAGTAAGGCTGCTGTGTTTCTGCATGTTGCCTTCAGATTTGAATATATCTCTGGCATGCTCATCACAAAGTACTTTGAAAAACTGAACTTGCTGGAATATGATGAAAAAGTACACGAGGCCAAGCAAAATCAATGATTGGAACCACTACTGCAGGAGAAATTTCCTGAGGGAATAGATCCAGTTTCTGGGTCTGCTTCCCAAGGCAGAGCAGAGTGGCCAGAGAGGTTGGAGCCTACCTGAAGTGATTTGACAATTGCATCACTTCTGTCCAAAAAAAACATAAAGAAAAATAAAGGATTGAAGAAATGACTGAGGTCTCATCTCCAGCCAAAGCTGCAGCCTGGACATGAGGAGCACTGATGTGCCCTGACCCTCCTGAGGAAATCGCTGTAGATACACTGATGTAGAACACAAAGATATCCCAACCAGAATACAGAACAAATTCTCAATTTGAATTGTAAAAATAGGGTCATTTAAGTAAAGCATATTCAGTCCTTTTTTTTTCACCACATTTTACCATATTCTCATCTCTTTAACTGTCTCGGCAGGTTGCCACAAGTAACATGAACACAGCTTAAGGCATTTTTTCAAACATCTCAAAAGTATAGAAAAAAAAGAAGGCAGGTTTCATTGCCTCATACTAGCTTCTGGAACACTTGGAGTTGCAAGACATTATTTTTCAGAACTTCTAAGCAAATCTTTCATGTCTGAAAAGTTGTGATTCACAAATACCTCATTACTTCAAAGAGTTAACAGGTCACAGATTTTTTTTCTCCCTCTTCTTGCTTCGGGAGAGTAGATAATAAATTCAGCATGTGAGCATTGACTCCTAAGGGTGAACCTTTCAAGTATTCCAATGCTGCATATCCAGTGAGGAAGCAGGGCCAGCCAGCGTGTTCTGTCATTATCCTACTGCACTGGTAAGTAGAACTGGGAAAACTTCCTTAGAAAAGCCTCAGTTTTCCTGGGGCAGCTGTTTTTGTGCAAAACACAAGTAATTTCAGGGGCAAGCAGCGTTTGGGTGGCAGTGAGTGCTAAGTTTACGTATGCCAACTTCACAGGGTTTGCTGTGAAACGCAAGTTAATATTAAACTGTGTTTGCCATCTCAGCAACTGTCCTGAACATCCTGATCCCAGAGATGGATCCACACGACATTTAGACTGGATTTCCAAATTAATTGGCTCCTGCCAGCTCATCTATGTATGTGTTAGAAGGAGTTTTGGATATCTTGGCCTGCAAACATCATTTGAGGATCCCACCTAAACATGTTCAGAACCAAAACTGCACCAACGAAATATCCACTTCAGTTGCCAGCATGAATTTGTCTGTCTCTGCATTAGAAAATTAAATTGTTGCTGCGTACAAAGTACTAAATGCTTAATAATAGCTGCCTCAATCTCTCCTTAAAAATAGGAAGCATAAGGACAAATTCTATCAGTCATACTATTAAAATATTCATATGCAGCCTTAAAAAAAAAAGAAAAAAGATAATTAGAGTATGTTCAGAGTTCTTTAATGGCAGCTCTACCATCTCACAAGTAGTTTGATCTTAATGTTAAATGTTCCTTTTAAAAGTTCTGCAGTGGATTACTTACTGTAGAGCTCATGCTTTTTATCAAAGAAAAGGCTTTTAAACTGCAGAGGGAACCATGTATGACTCATGACAATTTATTATATGTGTACCACAAATATTTCTTTATCACTTTCTAGTATGTTGAAATTATAATTACTTTTTCTGAATGAAAATACAGACATAAGCGCAAAACTTGCCAGACTGGATCATACCAGTGAGCTGCCTGTATCATAAATCAAATTAAAAGTACGATTTACTTCAGAGCTACTTAGTGACCAGGGATCTGTTGCGCAATGGTGTACAGTTCTCTTTAAAAAAAAACAACCTAAAGCAATTATATTGTGTAATATTGAAACAGTGGTAAAAATTAACAGTGGTTTAAAACAGTTTCAGGTGAAGTTAGAATCTCAAAAACCTAGATAGTCATACTAACTTAGGCAAATTTTTTTAGAAATATTAAAAATCCTTTCTCTGATCATACTGATGTTTAAATCATGGTTGGATACTTGGGTTCTACACTCATTGGGAAATCTCAGTCTTTCTACTTACGTAAATTCTGGAAAATCGCAGGCTCATGACCCTCTGTCTCTCTATAATTAAAGGTCCACTCCCTGTCACAGGGGAGTGCTAATGGAATCAGAACCCAGTAATTACTAATGATTAAGGCCTTTTGCTATAAATCAGTCCAGAGATGAAGGATCTGATTGATGATTAGGTAATATTAAATAAGAACACAGTAGTGGCTGAAAATCACTTTATTGTAAAGCAACTGCTATTGAGGAAGTCATTTACAGTTGCATAAACGTTGGAAATGTGGAAAGAGAAGCAGTAGTGCAGGGATTTGGAAGAAAGCAGTGACAAGAGAATGGAAGTTAATGTCTGAAATGATGTGGAAGAGACTGGTGGGGATGGTGGGAGGGAAAAGAGCTTTCAGAGAGTCCGGAGTTCACCTGGAAATTTACACTCACAGGACCAGAGTTACGTTCACAAGACCTAAGTTTTCCTCTCATATGTGGAATGTTCTGTCTCAGTAAGGCAGAAACTTCGTACTGTGTTATTTCTCTGCTTCAGGCTTCATCTTCACATGCTTTCATGTCTGAGGGGTCCTTCTTCACCAGAGTTGAAAAAAAGCCACGTTCTGTTGGAGACAAGTGAAGAGCTTGGGTTAAATTCTTGAAACGTGTGATAGCTGAAAACAACAGCGAGGTGAGCAGTCAATCTTTGCATCATAGTGAAAGTGGTGGAAGAAATACACTGTTTTAATTTCTATCTTAATAAAGCTGAGCTACGTGTATCAGAAGCCAGATGTGAGGAGAGATGTTTTCATAGTGCATAGGCTGTGCTTTTCCTTCACTTACAAATGAAAATAAAATTTACAAGGAAAATTCTATGCAATGAATATTGACAAAACAAATGTGAAACATTTCCTCTTGCTAACAAAGTTGGTAATGTCTGTTTATTTATTCTAAAAGCCTGTGTGTCTGTGAAGCAGTTCCTCCAGCATCAACTCTTCCCCACAGCTCTCAGCTGCTTTTCAACACTCTCGGTCCAAAGTGTTTTTCTTATCAGCATAAGGTGGGAATAATTCACCAGAATAGGAGGGAATACATCAGGTTCTCAACCTTGCAGCAGTGTTCAGGCTCTTTATCCCTAAAGAAGGTGCTGATCCAAGGATTTGTGAAATCCCAGAATACTTCACGTATGGCCTTTTCTTTGGGCTAGACCACCCTTAAATAACATCTTCTAGAACAGGAGAGGAATTAAAGCAGGGCTCTGACACAACCAAAATAAAATTCTTGCTGGGCATTCTCTCCTCAGGCCATTTTCTTCCAAAATACCCAATAACTCAAATACCCAATAACTCAAATAGCCACTCAAGTAGGGCTTGAAGATGAATTATGACATTGTCCCCCACATTAAAGCAGTTGTAATTCCTCCACCAGGAGCTGGTTTGTGATCAGCTTGGCTCATACCTTTGAAACAGGCAGGGAGGGTGAAGTTGCCATCCACACATGCCACATCTACAGTGTAGGCACAGGATTTTTCCTTGTTCTTGCAGAAGAAGGATACAGTTTCCCCATGCAGAATGCCATCCTTCAGGTCATTCTGAACTCTCTTCTTCTCACCATTGTACAATACTACAGCTTTCTTAACTGGTATTTTACATGGTGCTGTAAAAAAATCCAGTTATAAGGAACAGGTTTGAAAAGGGGGTAGATTAGATGCCATCAGAATTCTGTATAGGTGACATTTGGGAATGAAAATGTGTCCCACATATAGACAGAACTTCTGCTGGTATTAAAATGCTGAACAACTTCAGACCCTGAAGTACAGGGTCAAAAGCTTCCAGTGAAAATCCAGCCTCAGTAAAATTTCTAATGGTGTGAAATAGGAAGAGGAGAGGAAATACTCAGACAAAATAAAGTTGCATGGCTGATCACTGAAGTCGGTTCAGATACATCATGTCATACAACATTTAGTGTTGGGAGTGGGTTTAGATTATCAGGGCCTTGCAATTCCTTTTTTGGCTTCCTCTTGAGCACAGCTCTAGCACAAAGGAATGACAACTCAACAGTCAGAGCAGTGGTCTGATGGAAGAATTCAGTTTGATTCCTGGTTTCTAAGAGAGGGGGTGTGCTTACCTCTACAGGCTGGCTTCGTGGACCAGTTTCCAGTGTTTTCACAGCGGGAATGCTTGGATCCCTCCATCACATAGCCAGGCTGGCAGCCAAAGCTGACACTTTCGTTGTAGTGATACGTTCTGCGGACAGCAAACTCTATGAACCCATTTTCTATTCCTATTGGAGTGGGGCAGGTGACAACTGGGGGACAAAACCAAAGCTTTATCAGTGTCATGGGTCAAAAAGACACCGTATTATATCCCTGAAAAATGGATAAAATCTTTCATGGTGGTTCATTGCAGCCTCTTTCACAGGAAAACACAGCCAGGGGAAAGAGCTTAAAAACCACAACAAATAAATAAACATTTCTTGTTTTAAACACACATCTATTGCAATCTGTGGTTATAACATGATTTAAACATGGTGTAATTTTACTAAAAGCAGGGAAGTTTTTAGGACTGAGAGTCAGGTTGACTGTTTCTTAGGTGAATCTGAGCACTTAGAATCAAATTTTGGCTGCACACTGGAGGCCATGCTCAGGTTTCCCACTGTGCACCACGTTTAGCAGGGTTTGTTTATATAACCTTTACACCTGCAGCAAATATTTTGTCAATCCGGTTGTGTGCCGTGGGTTAGCAATCCCCTTGAACCACGAGCCTGAATGATTGCAGAATTCAACTGCAGAATAATTGTGCTGTGTGTTTGCAATAACAGCTGTAAAAAAAAATTAAAATATTGTTGTTCATTTAGTTCCGTATATATAATTTCAGTAATATTTTTTGGTGTGGATAAAAGTGAGTTACTCACCCTTGCACACTGGAATGCTGCTCCAGGTCCCATTGGCCATGCAGGTGGCTGTCTCATTCCCAATCAGGGCGAGAGGAGGGACACATTCAAACAGGATCGTGTCCAGGAAATGAGAGATATTTCCAGGATTTAAGCGACGGTAAGAGAGGACCCCGAATTCCGGGAGCAATGGAGGTGCACAAGTCACCGCTACAAAAGCACAGCATTGAGAAAATTAAGGCTTAAAGATACTATTATTGTAGAATCAGAGGAGCAACATTCTTATGACTACATGAACCCACATGGAATCATAACTGGCAAAACATAGTTTAAATTAAAAGTGACAGGGGCCTCAGAGTATGGAATTCATGAGCTTTCCTGGATTTTTCAGACAATATTATTGCTTTTCAGTAACGTGTTTTTGCAGGATAGGTTATAGCAAAACCCTGCATAAGTACAAAGGCATGACAATATCCTCTTTTTATACACAGGGAGGAGGAATTTGAGTGGATAAGCATCTTACCTTCACCTGTAAATAGCATCCCTGATCCCGACCTTTTGTACAGACCTTTAAAGTGTATTTCTCTAAAATCCGCACATATAAAACCAAATATGCAGCATTCTGCTTGATTTTTCCTGACCAGCTTTTGCACAGCACTAGAGGAGACTTCTGAATAAGAGTATATATAATTTGAGCAATGGAATGCAATTGTTCTGGAATAGGAATAAGGATAGAATAGTTCTTTGTTATTGAAACACATACGTTGACACTGTGGAAAAGTTCCAGTCCATTTTCCATCTGCCATGCACTGGCTTGTTCTTGACCCAACGAGGTTGTAGCTGGAAACAAACAGTCCTGGTTATCAGAACAGGGAGATCAATCAAAGATCTGTCATTTCTCATGAACAGAATTAAGAGTCCAACTCTGAAATCCTTCTTTAGTTTAGCAATTCCTGACCTCAAAGGAATTCTAGAATCAGATCTGAAAAATTGTTAATATTCAAATATTGCAAAGATCCAGGCAGAAGGCTTGATACAAGAAGACATTTTGTTGTTTCAACTTTATATTCTGTTTTACATATTAATTTCTACGATTGATTAATACTATGGATGTATGTAAATAGCAAACATTGATCTGTGATTGCTAATGCAAATGTTATGGTTTCTTGGGAGGACTTCCTAGTTAATTATGGCAATTAGGATCAAATATTGGAAAGAACTCAGCACTCTTAAGAACTAAAGTCACTGAGGTGCATTATTGTATTTTAGTCACAGACATTTCAATTTCCATATGCACATTACACACTTCTCTCCCATCCTCTGCACTCACACTATTAGCATTTACTCTGGGTTTTAAAGAAATATTCATCACGTGTCTGGCATTTCAATAGCACACAGCTGAAAACCAGTAAATTCTAATTAGCAAAATCAAATGAAGTCCCATTGCTACATTTGGTGTCATAGTTGAATTTATTTATTCCTTATCTTGCTCCTGTTTTACAGAAGGAAGTTGTTGAGGCTGTTGGCACTTCTCAGTGAGCTCTAGGCTGTGTCTCACCTGTGACCTTCCAGGAAAGCACTGTTCAGTCATTAATTACCCAAGTACAATTAAATACCTGCCACTATCAAATACTTCCCTGCATTTACCATAACTATTTTTTAAAATGCATCCTCATTTCTAAAGCTAACGAGTAGCCTTGAGTAGAAGTGCATTTACTGCAGGTAAGTTAGGATTAACCTCATGTTTTCATTTACTGAGCTTGGAAAGGCATAGAAACACAATTTCCAGTCTCCAGAGCCCGACAGCATAACTTTGATGGAGATTATCTACTCACTGCTGTTGGATTTCATCTCATGATGTAACAAGAGGATTTGAAAAGCAGGGGAAAGCAGTCCAGAATAAATCTTTGCATAAAATCCCTATCTCTGCTATTTTGGTGGTTTCCATGTTTGTAAGACTTTTCTTTGGAGTAGCAAAGCTCCATAATGTTATAGCCAAGACTGGACAGAGGTGGATCACCAGACAGGCTTTTTTTTAATGATTTCTGAAATGTAGATGAGTTTTTATGTGCAGTTTTCTATGTTCTCTGTCTTGCAGATGGGTGATACTACAATGTGATTTAGGTTGTTTATTTGTCAGCATGAGGAAGGGAACACTTACCCTGGATCACATGAGAAAGTTACAGTACTCTGGTACTGGAACTCTTCAAAATCCATTTTCCCATTCTTCAGCGGGGGAGGAGGGGGACATCTCTTTGCTGTGTATTAAATATTTTTTTAAAAAAGGATAACATTATCTCATTAGGCATGAAATAACAATTTCATTATAATGGGAACAAGTAGATAGATCATAAAGATTCATCCTGGTGTCTTTCATATTTCTCCACTCCCATGTACTACATTCCACAAGTCTGGCTGTTCTATGTGTCTATCAAAATACAAGTTTTTGTGATTAAATATTTTTAACACTTGATTGTCTAAGGAACGTAACTTCTCTACATTGAAATGATAAAAATGTCCACTGAGGAATGCAATAAATGCAGGGGTTATCAAGCAGTGTGTGCTGTTAGAGAATAAGTGCTGCTGGGCTGGGGCAGATGAAGATTCACAGTGTCAGGTCCAATCTCCATCCCCATCCAGGAGCAGGGGCTTAAAGGGAAGTGTGGGACATGGATGGGAAGATCCTTCCCCTGTTACCACCCCTCTTCCCCTACGCCTTGCTGTCTTCCAACAAGTGAGGGAGGAAAAACTGGAGAGAGATCTGTATTCTGGAGAGAGATCTGTTTAAATACATCCCATTCCTCACATGGATTATAAAATGTCCTTTTCAGATCCATGCACGCCGTAAATGCAGGAGCAGGAGTTGCTGTTACTCACGGAGGCAGAGTAGGGTGTTGAAGGCCCACTTGCCGGTCGGGAGGCAGGTGTACTTCCTCTGCCCACTGTTGGGCATGAACCCGGGCCGGCAGGTGTATTCCACTTCCTCACCCACTTCATACACCTTTTTGTCTACATTAATTGTGGCAAAGAGAACTTCTGGTGGCCTGGGACAGACTGGAGGAGAGGAGATATTTTACAAGAAATTGGGTAAAAAAACTGGAGCTGTTTTTATTTCTCAACAGTAGCAGAGGATTCGCTATTATTATGAGTTACAGTATCTCCCTGCCCTGAGCTACACTGTCCTTTTGTCTTAACTGAGGCAGCTGATGGTGGCCGTAAGTATTAACCAGAAAAAAACATGTTGTTCTTCTCCCCAGCATCTCTATCAATGGCCCCAATTAGATTCTATGTCACTTTTTAAACTAAAATTCACTTTTCCTTCAAAATAGATTTATGAAGGTGGTGCACAAAGTGAGTCAATTACAGTAAATTACCTTGGAAAAAACAGGGTGAGAGGGACTTAGAAGCAAACGAATGCCTTTCATTTTTAATCTAAATCAGTTTGGTGGGGTCAGCCTGAAATCAGGTATTTTTTCTTGTAATTAAGTTTCTTTTTTTTTTCCTCTGGTTTCTCCAATTTTTCTGTTCACTGGAGTAGACCCTCTGTTACATGAGACAGCTCTGATTCCCAAACAGCTCTAACACGTTGACAGCATGAACAACTCATCACCCAGAGGGTGAGAACAGGAGGGAACAGCAACGGAGGAACAGAGGGTGCAGCCTGAGCTCCTGCTGAGGACACAAAGAGAGGCTCCTGCTGGCATTGTGGGGAGAGCACAGAGGGACACGGGGCTCAGGATGGAGAAATAAATGGCAAACACAGGGAGAGGGGACATGAGACAGTTCCCAGAGCCCTTGGCATGGAGGAAAGGAGGAGAAAAGTGAGGCAGGAGTTGTGCGGGCATGGAGGAGTGAGCAGACGAGCAGAGATGGAGCAGGTTAATTGCTGGCACACACACTTTCCCCCTGGCATCCAGGCAGCCTGGCTCCCACAACATCTGTCAGCATTTCTTCTGCTTTCCTTCATTTTATACTTTTGTACACAGCCACTCACCTCACCACAGGAAGAGACAGAGGAAAGAATGGAAAGGGAAAAGAGAAGAAAAGCTTTTTAGAGAAAACCCCTGTTCAAAACTCTTGACCAGGATTATCTAGAGGCTTTAAAATCCCATTGTTTTCTCCAGTTTCACCCATTCCCACTTCAGGATGGGGCTGCCCATAGGAAGTGGAAGACACTCACCTTTGGACGCAAGAGCGCAGTGGCTCAGAGCCACGACGCACCCGAGCAGTGCCAGGGGGTGCATCCCTGCCAGTCCCTGACGTCCCGAGTGCCCCCCAGGCCAGTGCTCTTCCCTTAAAACGAGGGCACCCACAAAAGGATGGTTACATATTAACTCTTTGTGTTTATTTCCATCCCAGTAAACAGAAGATAAAAGCTTCCTTGTGTCGCTGCTAATAAAGGCTGAAGCAACCATCACATGTTTCATTTAGTGCATAATGCAGGAATTCAGATGGCAATTTCTGCTCCACACAGGCTCCTCTCTGGTTGTTTCTGCAGAGCTTCTCCTGTTGGGACTGATGGTGTTGGGAAAAACAGTACTCTCAACATCTGTGTAGGATGGGGGTATTTGGAATGCAAAATTGGGTTGAATAATAGAACTCTCACTCCGAGGCTCATGCTTATCACTCGAGCGTGGACATTTCTGTGTACCAAAGACTCCTGATAGTTATAGCAAGACAATTTTAAGGCAAACTGATCTGTTTTGGAGTGACATTGTATTGTCATGTGCCTCCAGTGATGTACCAACCTCATGCCAGTTTACATAGATGATGATCTGGCCTGAAACTTCAGGCTTCAGGGCCCAGTTTGATCTGATTCCTGTTGTCTCCCAATTACCAGATAACCAAAAGCAGCAGAGACAGTGCTCAGTGCCAGCACTGCAGGAAGGCTGAAATGATGAATCTTGTGCTTACTTGTAACAAGGGGGTTATAAATCATATTTTTGGGTGGCATAAAGCCTTGTTTCGGAGCTGCAAGTTTGGGTCATCAAGTCAGAACTCAGGTATTGGCTGAGGTTCTGATCACTGCAGTTCTCCTAATTTAGCAGATTTTAACTGCAGGAGCATCTGAAGTGCAACCAAAATAACATTTGTGTAATGATTGTTCCACAGTTTGGTGTTTCTAATCTAAGTATCCTCCTCCCCTGCTGACTCACAGCGTGTGAGGGGGAGTGAGGGACATTTGAAGCTCTGAGAGAAGCTGGGTTATGTCAAGCTCTTACTGCTGGGATCTCAATAGTTTGTTTGGGGTTTTTTTATGAAATTTCTCTGTTTGTATTTGAAACAAAAATTTTAGCCACAACATTAAACAATTGGGAACATGCTATTCTTCTCAGAAAGAAAAGACTATGAATGTCCTACTCAGAGTATTTACCAAATACACATTGCTGAAGGGCAAAGTACCACTGCTAAACCAACAGAAAAAGATTGACTTAATTTTCTGTATTTACATCTGATTATTTTTCCATTTGTCACAGCCTGCTTCTTCCTCCTTTCTTTCACAAGTAGCTTTTCCCTTAAAGGCACACTGCTGTAATGAACTTTATTGCTTCTGGCTTAAATCCTTCCTTAGATCTGCCCGATATTTGGATTATATCCTTTTCTGTGTTTAAAATACCGGGAATGGATGGCAGCAAGTTGGGGCATTTTGGTGTTGCTCACACGCAGTTCCTCTGGCGCGCAGCAGGGGACGCAACGCGCTCTGCCTTAAACGGGAAATTCCAACGTTTCTGTACTACTAAAAAACAAGGAAAAAAAAGTTACATTACCTGCACGTTCATTTTCCCATCGATTATTGTGAGCGAAAACTTTAGTGCTCCTAAAATTGAGACTTAAAACTGCATGTGAAAGGGACAGGGGAATGAATATTTACATATTTCACATAAGCGCAGAGTAACTGCCAATGTTGTGATTCTTCTTGAAAACTTATTCTCTGCAATAAGAAACATCTGAAAGTATGTTAAAAATAACTGTGTATGTTCCAGAACTGGAGAAGTCCAGAGGAGCACACTGAGTTAATCATGAGACTGGAGCCCCTCTGCTCTCAGCCAGGCTGGGATAGCGGGGGGTGTTCACTTGGAGAGGAGAAAGCTTCAGGGAGACCTCAGAGCCCCTTCCAGGGCCTAAAGGGGCTCCAGGAGCTGGAGAGGGACTTGGGACAAGGGCTTGGAGGGACAGAACAAGGGGGAAAGCCCTTAAGCTGAAGGAGGGCAGGATTAGATGGGATATTGGGAAGAAATTGTTCCTTGTGAGCATGGTGAGGCTCTGGTACAGGTAGCCCAGAGAAGCTGTGGCCTGTCTCCCAGGAAGTGTACAAGGCCAGGCTGGACGGGGCTTGGAGCAGCCTGGGATAGTGAAAGGTGTCCATGCCCATGGCAGGGGTGGATGAGATGATCCTTAAGGTCCCTTCCAACTCAAACCATTCTGGTTCTATGAAGATGTGACTTTTATTGTGTGGATTCACCTTGGCACAGCATGAGCAAACTGACCTAGTTCTTGCTGTGTTTGTGATTGTGTGCAGTTATATACATCAGCTGATTTTCCATCAAATCCAGCCCACTCCTTTCACATGTGAGCTATTTAATATTACAGCTCCTGCAAACCAAATAATGAAGCAGAATTTTGTTTCATCAGAGACCACATAAGCACAGAGCAGAGTGGTGGTCTCTACCCCAAATACTGTCATATGCTAAAGAAAGACATGGCAGCTGCAAGCAGAGAAAGCAGGGCAGGAACACTCTGAGGTGGCATCAGCCAGTGTGATGTGAGCCAGATCAGTATCCCAGCAGTCTGATTGTTACCTGGGGTTGTGCTAACACAGCCTAAAGGGACAATATGCAGGAGGATGTGAACAAACTACCTTTGCAGAAGTGGTGCTGCCCCGGCTAAAATACGAAGGGCAGCAAAGCAGAGACTAAGAGTGAAGGTTTGAAAAGGCAGGAATTAAATGATGGAGACTGGCATTGCTGGCTGATCAGAGGGGTTTCTGCAAGGAATGGGAGAAAGGAACAGGATAAGCCAGCAAAGGCCTTAAAAGTGAAGGTAAAAATGAAGAAGAAGGAGGAAAAAATAGAGGAAAATAAAACTGATGATGAAAAGCAATCTGTGCAGCAGCATTCTTCATTGACACCATGATGAACTGGAGCTGTCAGGACAATAGGAAAAGACACAATAATCGGGACATGAGATAATAAGGTAAGCAAAGGCTTTCAGACGGGAATTGGTCTCTCCTGGAGTTGTTACGCAGGAAGTTTTCAAGAACCAGGCAGACTGAAGGTCAGTGAGGTCACAGTTCCCAGCTAATGAGGCAGACCTTCTGTCCTCCCTCTAACCTGTTGTTCTGCTTCTCTAGTTGGTGCTGTCATCTTCCTGATGTTATAGGATGTGTCACTCTGGTCCTGCCACAGACTTGCTGGGGGTCTGTCCTGCTGGACAGTGAGGGCTGGGTCTGCACTACCTTCTGTTCTCAAGATTTTATGGCTTTTCTTCAATCACAAAATGCACCATACAGCCAGGTAAAGATGCTGAAGTTTCTCAAATCAACAGGAATGTGTTGACTGGGGACACTGAGAAAGAATGTTAAGGAGAGGTCTGAGTGCAGCCATTCTTGTGTGCCAGCCCCTGCTTGCTGCAGATTCAGATTTCTCTGGCATGAAAGCTGGCTTTGGGGCAGCAATGGGACCAGCAATCTCATCCTTTACCTGCAAGGATCAGATATTCAGATTACAGCACCCTTCCCACTCTTTCTTTTGTTCCACCTGTTGGTCACCGCGTTGTCATATTCAGCCAGCCAGAAACCCGGATCCACTTGCACGATATTATTTTCCAGTGAAATTTTATATAAATATATATATCTGTGTATAAATTTATTTATATTTCTTTATTGCCTGGTCTAGTGGAAGGTGTCCCTGCCCATGGCAGGGGGCTGGGACAGGATGATCTTTAAGGTCCCTTCCAACCCGAACCATTCAATGATTCTGTGTCATTGGAGGTAAACATGCAGTAACAGATACTGACCTGACAGAATGTCTCAGTCACAGAAAAAGTAAACAGTGACTATCTAATTCTTAAAAATATTAATTTCAATCAGTAGCAAATTTTAGGGGAAAATTGCATTCCTAGTTACCACTGATGTTCCTGAATTTTTTTCTGAAGTTAGCAAAATAATATGATTATAGTCCTGGATCTTAAATCACTTTAAGCACCCACTGTGGATATTAAAATCCCCATTCCTGTGTGAATCTGAGATGGCAGAGGGCTGGTACTAACAAGTTTTCCAGGTGACAGAGGCCTGTATTCTCCTGCAGAGGCATGAAGGTGTTCCAGTTTTCACATACATTAAACTCACAGTGTACAAAACCAGAGAGCATTTTACAGCTCCTTCCTCCTCTCCGCCTTCTCATTTCCTGCACAGAAAACCCGGAGAATCTCTCTCACAGTTCTACTGTGACCCAAATATTGTGAAACAGTCTGTTCCTCTGATAAATTTATCTAAACGCTGTCTAAAAAAATCCCATGTTAAATTTCTTCCTCGGGAATGTAGAATTATGAAGCCTCGGGGGCAAATTATTCTCTGTGAGAGTTTGAATCTGCAGGGAGCAGATCTGCAAGGGACAACTTTTCAGATGTCAATGTCGAGACACAGCATGGAGGCACAGACTTTCTCTCCTTTTTTTTGGTTGGTCCCACCTTTTTGCCTTCCCCTCCGTGCATTCAAGGGAGAAGCCATCAGAGAGAAAGCCTCAGAGTCAGGGTGCTCTCCATGCTCAAGCCAAACTGCTTCTTTTCTCCCATCAAGCTTTCAACAAAGCTTTCAAGATTCTCTTAATCATTATTCTTTCACTTTCTATTATGCTGAATTCCACAAATTTCTGTGACAGCAGAGTCTAACCTTTTTTTTTTATTATTTTAGATATCTGTGTGTGTGTGTGTATTGCCTGCAGTTGTCATCTTGTTTACAAGCTGGAGAGAGGTCAGAGCTGGTCAGGATCTGCTGCAGGTTCTCCAAGGAGCACTCTCTGCTGCAGGAAAGCACTTTACACTCAGTACATCAAACTGTCCTTAGCATTTTCCCACCCTGTGATCCAACAGAGAATCCTGGCCAGGCCTCACCCTGGCGTGACCCCGGCCCTGCCAATGGAGGATTTCTCCCAACCCGCCAGCCTCCCCTGGCACAGTGCCGCGGCGCTATCAGAGAGCCCAGCTTCCACCAGATTTATTTCCTGCCACTCTGTGGTTTTCCCAAGTGACAGATAAGAGGATCAGCCACGGAGAAGCCATTTGGGATATTCATCCACGTTAAAACCTCCACTGAACAGGGTGGGTATGTGTCTGGGATCGATGCCCTGTTGGAGACTTCCATTTGTGTCACCCAGTAAATTGACAGCCCCAGTCCAGAGAGATCCTGGGATCTGTATTAACCACGGATATCAGCTGGGAAATTCTCTCTGGGCACAAGTCCAGAGTGTTCCGGATGATTAAATCTACCTTCTTTGTGACTCAGTTCCTGTACAGCGCAATCAAAAAGTGGATACTGATCTCCCTTATGGTCTTGCCCAAAACCTTCCCACGCCAGTCCAAGTCTTGTCATTGGTTTTATTGGAGGCTTTTTAAATGGGATTTTAGCAATGTTTTAATATGTGATTTGAATCAGTTTATGTACAATTAACAGAATTACAAGATCAGGATTTTTTTCCCCAGATCTTTATTAATCAGCACTAATAGTTGGCTAAGGTTTTTTTAATATATTTTTATAATACATTATATATATTATAAAATATAACACATATTATATATGTTATATAATATACCATATAATAGAAAATATATTTATTTATTCATTTAATTTGTATATATTTCCATTTTTTAAAATATGTTTATATATATGCTTGTATTCTTAGCAAGTTACTCCAAAGGGGGGATTCCTCACTTTACTGTTGACTGACAAGTCTGAAAAATCTAAAAATGCAGTCTCAGAACTGAAAGTTCCACGAAATGTTGGATCCGGAGGGAAGACCATTGACTTTTACGAGCTGGTATTTAAGAGTGCTCTTGAATATTTAAACACAAGTGGATGAGTTTAGAGCTAATGCCACAGGTTTGTCTCAAGCAAGGAATTTTTCTAGAAATGCTGTACTGCTGTAGAAGCTTCTCCACCTCTGGGGTGAGGCTGTGTGTGATGCTCGTGGCACCACATTATTCTGTGTCTGGATCCTGTTAACAGATTTGTGCTGTACCACAGGGATGCTTCTTTTGTGGTGGGGACCATTAGGAAGATCTCAATAAACTAATTTCCCTCTGTGACAGCCTCTAATCTGCAGCAATAAATCCAGGGAAGCTTTCCTAAGAGGAAGCAGATTTTGGAAGGGCCGGTATCAATAACTGGAATCAGATTTTCTGAAGGGCTCAAATCCTATTTGGACAACGAAATGAAGGCCATGCTTTTAAAAGTGCTCACTTTATTAAAGGACATTTTTGGTGCGTTGGTTTCTTCGGAAGATGCAGTTCTATCTTGTGGTTTCCAGAATGCTTTGACAATCTGCAAATCTTTGACTCAGCTGCTTTGACAATCTCCACATGTGTGTGTATCTCTAAAAGTTCTGATTTTGGTTGTGTAATCTGCACCATAAGCAAGCCAGGCTCTTCTTGGAGTTTGGCATTTATTTTGTAATCTTCTGTAAAAATAAGAAAAATAAATATCAGAGGTCATTTTTCCTTTATTCATTGCACACAGAGATTTTTTTCGTTGCCCAGCAAGACAGAATGATGCTGCCAGCATTTTGGCAACAGGAATGAAATAAAATTGCAATCGTTCCAGCATTGACTGATATCAGTGACATTCTCATAAATTCAAGTTTGGAAAGGAGAAGATGTCCAGATGTTTTGGAAAGAACAGATCATGAGCACTTTACAAAGTGAAAAATATTTATTACAGAAATTGAAAATGCACAGAAAACACAAGTATGTTCAGTGCATATTTTGTTGCTTTTTTGATTATTATTTCCAGGGGAAAAAAAAAATCTCATTTTTTCTCCCTCATGTCATCTAATTATGTGGTCATTAATGAGAAGGGCATTTTTTTCCCCATGGCTATAGTCAAGTTGAATAATATTACTCCTCTGTACAGGTTGGCTTAACCACTGTTCAAAACCTTTTTAAACCAAGCTGCCCAGCTCTTGTCTCTCAGGCACGACACACCCGGAATAAAATCCAGTGGCACTTTCATTTGGAATGCCCTGGGTTGTTCTTCTTTTCTCTTAGCAGCATTGTAGGTGAGATGTTTGACTTTTAAAATTACATTTTCTGGAAGAAAACTACTTTAAATGCAATTCATGTTGAAACCTGTAAATAATAATTTTATTTACATCCAGGTAGGAATTCTGGAGCTACTGAGGTCACAGTAGCTTGTGAACCTGAATGGCAGCATGAGACTGACTTCAGGCAACCTTAAGGAGATGTTCCCTTGTTATGATATGTATTAGGCTGCTAATCTTTCCAGTCTTTAATCCACAATACTGTATTAAAAGACCAAAAATAGTCTCCACTGTCGTTAAAGGACTGTTTCTGCTTTTTTTTTTTTTTTAATGTAAGTTCTAGTGGGGAGTTGAATGAATGTTCAGTGCTGACAAAAAGAATCCTTCTTCACCTGCATTCTCTGTGGCACAGAGGTTTTCCACACTTCATTTTTCAGTTACCACCACTCTGGGCTTTGGAAATGTTTTTTTGAAATTAATGTTAGCTTGTTTTGTGCGTCAGTGTTGTCACTTCTCAGTCCCTCTAAATTAAACAAATGTTTTAAAGCTGTGTTTGTCCAGCCAAACTCTTGTCATTTCAATTATTAGTGTTTCCAGGAGTGTAAACACTTGTGCAGAGCACAGACGGACGTGGTATAATTGGAAATCTTACCATTGGAAATGTCACCATTGGAAATGTCATTCTGCTTTCCCTGTGTCAACTTGTCATCATATAATGGTGGCACAGGAAAAGAAGTGAATGTCCTGCATATTCTAGCTGATACAATTTTGGTTTTCTCTCACATTTGTTCTCTGGAATAAACAAAATGCAACATGAAAGTTACTATTTCCTGTGTCTCTGATAAATGTTATTGAGCTGTCAGAAATAATGAGTTGAGGTATGATATACATAATAACTATTTACAATTCATCTTCACAAGGCAAAATTCTACTCTTGCAAAATAATCATCCCTTTCAATTGAAGATTTGTGGGAATATGGTAAATAAAATAGCCCACACCTTTCTGCTCACATTGAAATAGTGGGAAATTTCACTTTTACTTCAGTGCCGGTGAAGACAAAACACAGCCTCAAGCAGGAGAAGTTCAGGAGGGATATCAGGAAAAAATTCTTCATGGAAAGGGTGGTTAGGAATTGGAGGGGGCTGCAAAGGGTGGTGGTGGAGTCCCCATGCCTGGAGGTGTCCAAGGATTGCCTGTACATGGCACTCAGTGCTCTGAGCAGGTGACAGGTGAGGATCAGCCACAGGTTGGACCTGATGGTCTTGGAGGGCTTTTCCAACCTCAGTGACTCTGGGATTTCCTGTTCCTGTGTTAACCACCATTAAGAAGCGATGTTGTCCTGCTCTATCATGAGCTCTCTGCTGCTTCACAGACTGATATTCCAGAGCTGATGTTTCCCAGCAATGGAGCAGTACAAAGCAGTACAAAACTCTTCGTAGCAGTTTAACATCAGAAAAGCCCTTCGGAGATTCCAACAGTGTCAGGAGAAGGTTTCAGGACAGTGACATATTCTGCTTGTCAAGGCCTCACCTCTCGATGTACCTACAGAGGGACTTGACCTGCAAACTTAAACACTCCAGGTACAACTTACACTTTAATGCAAAAACACTGGGGGAAAAATAGGCTTTTGAGGGTAATTTTTGTCAGCTGGCAATGATACAGTAAATGGGTTTGTTTTTTTTTTAAATTAAAGAAGAAAAGGAAGGCCCTAGACATGGTGATGGGGGTGGTGGCTCAGGCGGGGCCCATCGAACCCACCCAGTGCTTTGTCTCTAACAGTGACCGCGGGCGCTCACCTGAGGAGAAGTGAGGAAAGCAAGCAGGATACTTCCTTCAAAGAATCTCTCACTTTCTGAGCATTTTCCATTCAGGGAACTTTCTGAGCCAGCTGTGCTCTGTGTTTGGCCTGTGACATCCAAGTTCTGTCTGTCCCAGGCCAGCCCACTGCACCCCCAGGCCTACCCCAGCTCATACCCTCCACCAGCGCTGGTCCTGTGTGTTTGGTTCTTCTCGGCAAGGAATTCCAGGGGTCATCTGGCCCTGGCCAAACCCACCTACTTTGTTCCTTACAAACCTGTGCCCCATGTTTCTCTAAATGAATCACAGAGGCTTGCTTGTTTAGCTGGTACAAGAGCAGTTTGTTTTTTCCACATGGTTTGAGCGCTTTGTTTGTATTTCAAAGTCTCAGTCTTTCTGCCTTTTTTGTGTGTACAGTCAAAGACTGAAAGTTTGCCTACACAAGAGAATTGTTCTGACACACTCAAAGGAATGTGAATTCCTTTTTGGAAGAGATATTCAAAATTTTTCTGGAGCAATTGCTGGTGGAAAGGACAAAATCAGCAAAACAACAATGACAGCAAATACTCCAACTGAGGCAGAAATTTTTGTTTGTGAAGTCTGGAAAGCGACAAAATCCAGGAAACGTCCCAAAGGACCCCATCACTTTTCAGTGTGTAACGGCATCAGGCTCTGATTCAGCTCCATAACTAGGAGATATTTTACCATGCTCCCCATACTCCTGAGATACGAGAAAATAAAGCAATGGGTTGTCACTCAGTATTCTGATGAGAACACTGATATAAAAAAAAACTACTTTACATTCAATGTTCTGTATATGATCAGCCATTTATTTCCAGTTCTATGGAGAGCTGCTGGGAGGATAATGCACAAGCTTTCTGCATGAGGAATCGGTTTTGCATGACTTTCAAGGAAACTCAAGTTGAAATAATGTCGTCATTTATCTGTCACAATGGGAAGGAGGATTTTCCAGATTAGGACGTATCGATGGACTGCAATTTCATCCCTGGGAAATTATTAGTTATTATAATATACCATTTTTCTTTTCCACATAATTTTTTCAGGAAACCTATTTATGCTCCCACATCCTACCTTTTTCTATTTTTGGGAAACGTTTAAGGTATATTGTTGCCACGGCGGGGGAAGAACAATAAACAGGCTTTTCTTTGTGAATGGATTTGTAGTAGGATCTGGAAAACCACAAGACTGGTGTCGCGGGTTCGGTTTGTAACCGGGCAGAAACACCAATTTAGTGTAGTGGTTTGGTCCAAAATACTCATTACTGTTTATCTGCTGTGAGATAAGAATTAGGAGAAATGCAAAACAGGCACCAAACTTGAAAGAATATAAAGAAGTTTATTAACAGACCTAAAAGAAGAAAAAAAAAGATTATACCACCTTCAGAACTCTCCTCCTCCCCCCACCTTCCTCCCTTCTCCCACTGACAATGTAAAAAGACAACCCTTAAGACGTTCAGTCTGTTTACCACTTCCATAATAACCTTGTTCAGTCCATTTAGAAAGAGAAGTCTCTTCTTGCTCATGCTATGAAAACACTATCACAACGAGACAGCCGCCCACTTCCAAATATTGTTCAGTCCATTCAGGAAGAGGAGTCTCTCTGCTCGCATGTGAGTCCCTTCCCCCGACTTGCAGCTTTTCCCGCAACTGCTTTCGAGGGTCCACTCTTGAAGTTTTTTGGGGTACAATTTTAAGGTTGAGCCGTTCAGAAACAAAAACAGAGGCCCTTCTCCTTCCCTGGGAGCAAAGGGTCTTCATCATCTTCATCATTAGGACTATCTCTGGGAGCATCTCTAGGGACTGAGGTTTTCTCCTTTCCCGTTTGGAGTAAAAGTCCTCATCTGGTTCATCTCTACGGACTGAGGTTTTCTCCTTTCCCGTTTGGAGCAAAAGTCCTCATCTGGTTTATCTCTCCCTGTCCAAACTTCTCATGAAATTACAGCTGCGTCAGCATCTGCCTATCTCAGCGCAGGTGCTTCTGCTCACGAGTTGAACACTCCACCCCCCAGATCTTCATGAAATTACAACAGGATACTCTGATATATCATAGCTTCACAACAGAATTTCAGCTTTAAGCATCTCCTCTCTCTCTTCCCTCAGGGTTTCAGCTCTTCACAGCAATAAAAGGGTTACTCTCACCTCGGCCTTGCAGCTTTGCAGCTGGAATGTTGAATTTTTCTTATCGCAGTGGAGAGGGGGGAGAGCCGAGCCGCTCCGGCTGCCCACGGCAAGGCAGTGGGGGGGGTTCCATGGCTGGAACAGGTCCATGGCTTCAGGATGGCCGTGGCCCGGCCCGGCCTGGCCCAAGCAGGGCCTGGCCGGGCCCCACAGCCACCTGTCCCAGCGCCGGAAACGAGAGAGAGCTTGGAGGGGGAGTTTGCCTATTCTTAAATGTGGATCACAGAGGTGATCACAACTTTAAGTGGCTTAGAGAATTGTCCATATTCAAACTGGCCAGCTGATAGGTTCTATCAGTTCCCAGAGGAAACTGTAAGCACCCCTTAGCAAGGACGTCCCTTCCGGGACTATGCTTGCTAACCTATGACAACTGGTCAAACCTTAAGAAAGGGAACTTCAACACTGAACTCGATGGGTGATTTCAGACAAAGAGAGAAACCAAGTTTATATTGCATGGAAAAAATAAATTAGGAAAACCTGGCTTCTTAGGTTACACTGTGAAGTCCATGAAATAGTGGAAACTGGTAACTGGTTTTGACCTAATTATGGCAAGTAATTATCCCCCAATAGTTGCTGGTAGAGATGTCTCATGAGCTAGCTCTGTGGAAATTCCTTTGGAAGATGAGATTGGGTGAAGCAAATAAGTTTTAGGCAGCTGTGTGGCAATGATTAAATCATCCTTCCCAAAAGGGCTTTGGAAAACAGGCACTTGTCCTCCTGACTCTCTAGAGAGGGAAGCGGTCGTGATTTGCTTTGAAATGTGAGGAGGAATTAGCTTGTGAACTTCCTTATAGGCGTCCAGCAGGAAGTGATTCCTGTTCGTTGAGCATTTCTCAGAAGCAGGAAATAATAAAACAGTTGCAATTGCCAAAGCAGTTGATGAAGGTGTTCTCCTTGGCTCTCTTTGAATGGATCCAAGGCAGAACAGAGACACATGCATGTTTTCTTTAGGAAAGAGACCTTTTTTAAACTGCTTTTTTATTAAAAAGTGATGCAGGCAGTTGTTTGCTGTTCCAGCAGATGAGTAAAAACAAAGACATTTCATGAGAAACCTGTTCCAAAATGAACCCAGATGCACTTACAGACCAAGGGTGGTATTGATGAAAATAAAGAAAGGACTTAAGAAGTTGTGCTTGTTACAGCAATAAACAAATTCTTTAGAGAAAAAAACCTCCTAAGTCATCCAATGGGAACTTCTATCAGGGACACTCTCTAGGATATTATCCAAATAGTCACACAGCAGTAAATTTGCTATGAGAAGACCCCGTAAATGGCAATTTGGAGTCAGGAGTTCTGAAGCTGCTGGCCAGAAGATTGGAAAAGCTGGTGCTCTGATTCAATAACCATGTATATGCCTGAACACAAACAGTGAAAATGCTGACTCCTCGTCCAGATGGCCTAAACCAGACACAAATTGCAAACACTTCCCTCGGCAGAAGAGCAAGTCATGGGCTGCTGGGGGAATGTGTGCACTCAGGAAGAGGTGGCAGACGTCTTTCTTCCTGTTACTGCAGAGGAGGGATGAGTTCCTGTATCACCCATAGGACCTGAGTGCAGAGTAGGAAAAATGAGCATTCAGGCAATTAAAAACCTCCCAACAAGAGGAGCTGGTGTTACAACAGCACATCCCAAAGGTGTCTGGGACTGGAACACACCATTCCCCTATGGTATCACTGTAAGAGTGTCCTGGGCATGGTGACAAAGCCTGATATTGAAGGTAAATATAATAAAAGCACTGCATAAGTGCTGTGTATCCAACCTACGGCAGTAAAAGCAGTTGTATGTTAAATACAGTTGTGCTATAAGGGTTTACCCGGTTGTCTGGGCACACATAATAGAGCTTTTCTTTGCCTAGGGTATCTAGTCACAATGTACAAATAGATTTGATGTTAAATAGTTGCTCTACAGAGAGAGAGAGTAAAACAATCCTAATGCGATCCTGTAGTGTGGTGAGTGGTGTCATTTGGCTCTTCCCTGGGGCCTGACATGAGCCTGGGGCACTCGCCAGTGTTTCAGTGAATGAAGCTGGTTCAGAGTCACTGGCAGGAAAGAAACTGGAATCCAAAATGACTCAGCAGGTCTGTGAGATTTTAAGGAACAGCAAAATATGCAGATTGCCCCAAACCTGATGTAATTCGAGTTGTGTCCATTTCAGATTCTCCAGTTCTGGTGGCTCTGTTTGTGATACAGCACAAAAGGAATGGAAATAAACGTGTTTCACGCTTCTTGACAGAACCCTTAATGAGAGTACAAAATGTTTCTTGGTGCTCCTCATGTTTTGGCATAAGTTGATTAAGGCAAGAAAAATCTATTCCCTTAAAGAAAAAGAAGAGATTTGAAACATGTGCAGAATAGGTGGGGACCAAATTAAAAATCTTTATATTTCACTGGATTTCAAATCAAATTTGGAAGTAGTTGCTCACAAAATAAAATCCATGAAGCAAGGGCATATGGCAACAATTTCTAGGGCATCTGGTGTGATTCTCTAAGTTTAGAGAAAAGCAGGGCTATCCGTGTCATTGGTTATTTGGTGAAATGCCACGGACATTCCAGTTCTGCCAGGTTGCACCCAGAAACTGAGATTACTCTTTAAATTAAGAGTAAAATAGCATGTAGCAAGTTATTTCTGTTCTGTGCTAAGTGTCCATGTGCACTTTTCCCATCAGCAAATAAGACTTAATTCGAGTTAATTAGCTGGCTTTCATTCTTGAGAGATGAAACATATTACACATGCTTACACAGACAGACAAGTGCGTAGATATGTTGGGGTAGAACTTTCAATATGCGCTTATTTCCCATATGTGTAAATTTGTAACCACAGGAATAACATTTATTAAAAACAATATGATTAATCCTGTGTTTCTGTATTTAATGTATATATTGTGGTTTTATATTAGCATAGTCATTATTTATGTGCTATTTTTCTGAGTGTATTAATATGAGAGGATGCCATGGGCAGATGTTTCTGTATCCAGGGACTTGGGAACATTTTGTGTGTTATGTGAGTAAATGAAGATGAACAGGTCTATTATTTTATGGAATACTTGATGGCATTGATGACATAAAACCAAGGTAAAAGTCTGTTGTGTATGTGCTGAATGCCCTAATTAGTGAAAGAGACTTGGTGAATGTCTCCTACACTTTTTGTTGAGGATATTTGTATTGAAATAAGAAATATTTAAGGATGTTTACATTGATACGTAAAGATACATGGCACAGTACAGGGGACAGGACATCCTGTGATACTGTGTGATGCACGGTTCAGTGTGGCCTCTGCCAGCGCTCACACATCTGTGGCTGGGTTTGTGAGTGGCAGGAAGGGGAAAGGTGTGTGGAGGAGAGCACATGGCTGCACTGTGTTTGTTGTGGTGGAGAGATAACGATTCTCGGGGTAGCTGCAGGAAGCGCGTGTGGCAAAGGCCGCCGAGAGCAGCGGGGTGCAGGTTCCCCGTGCTCTGTGACACGGTGGTGGCTATGCCTTGGGCACGGTGTGGCAGCTGTGCTCATGCGGGTGAAGGGAGGCAGTGATGGAAGCAGGGATGGAGGTCACCGTCCTGTTGCTGCCGGACCGGGGTGCCGGGACCTGGCGGAGAGGGAAGGTGTGGGTTTCCATGGCTGACACTGGGGAAACACTGTCTGTGATCTGCCCGGGGTGTGTGTGAGTGCGTGGAGGGAGGCAGCTGCCGTGTGTGAGGGAGAGAGAGAAGGGGCTGCTGAGTCTGCGTGTGCATGGAGAGAGCTGGGGGGGGGGAGTGAGAGGAGCCGGTCTGTGTGCAGGGGGTGTGAGGGGAACCTCTGTGTGTGTGAAAGCGAGAGGGGGGCCTTCTTTGTGTGTGTATGTGCGAGGGGATCTTCTGTCTGTGTGTGATAAGGGAACCTCTGCGTGTGAGTGTGTGTGGGAGAGAGAGAGAGAGAGAGAAAGTGATAGGGGAGACTCTGTGTGTGTGTGTGTTTTAAGGGAACCTCTAAGCGTGTGCGTGAGAGTTGAGGGAAGCTTGTGTGTGTGTGTGTGTGTGTGTGTGTGTGTGAGGGAAGCCTGTGTAGGTGAATGTGAGAGAGATGGGGAACCGGTGTGTGCGTGAGTGGAACCGGTGCGTTTTGGGGGGAGCTGGTATGCGTGAGTGAGAGAAGCGGGGTGTGCGGGGAGATCTGGTGTGTGTGAGAGCAGCCGGTGTGCGTGTAAGAGAGCTCCCCGGTGCGGGAGCTGACGAGTGCCAGCAGGTGCTGCCGCCCTCCTCGTTCCCCCCCGGCGCTCCCCGGCGGGGGCGGCACCGCGCCCGCCCCGCCCCGGCCGGGGGCTCGCTCGCTCAGCCGCGGGCGGAGCAGCCGGCGAGAGGGCTTGGGATCCTCCTCCGCTCCGACGTCAGGCTGGGAGCGGGAGGCAGCGCCCAGCGCCGCCGTTGCCAGAGGCTCGGCGGCCGCCGGACGGGGCGGACGTCGGGGCGGCGACTCCCGGAGCGGCGGGGGGTGGGGAGGAGGCGCTATGGCCGACGTGTTCCCGGGCTCCGAGCCCGGCGCCGACCCGGAGGCGGCGCGGCGCTTCGCTCGCAAGGGCGCCCTGAGGCAGAAGAACGTGCACGAGGTGAAGGAGCACAAATTCATCGCGCGCTTCTTCAAGCAGCCCACCTTCTGCAGCCATTGCACCGACTTCATCTGGTGAGACCCCCCCCTCGCGCCCGCCGCCGCCCGGGCCCGCTCTGCCGTGGGGGATTCCCCACCCCGGGCAGCCCCGGCGCTGTGCCCGGCTCCGGTGAGCCGCCCTGCCCTCCCTTCTCTTCCCTGCCCACCCGCCGCGCCCCCGGGCAGACGGTTCCCGGTGCCGCCGCTCCCCCCGGGGCCGGGCAGGTGACCCCGGTGTGGGTGACCCCCCTTGTCCCCTCGCTGCCCTGGCGCTGTCGCATCCCTCTCCCGGTGGGCTGTGTGCGGCTGACGCTGCTCGGGGGGCCCCAGCCCGGGGCTGTGCGCACCCCGCTTTCGGGGCGGGGGAGTCTCCAAACTTGCCGGCGCTCGGTCGCAGAGCCCAGCAGGGTCTGGAGACCCGCGCTGGGGCCATCGCTTCCCAAACGGTCCAGAGCTGTGTTTTTCACCCCTTGTCCCCGGTTCTGCTCAGCGGAGCCGGGCTGGGGGGCTCAGCCAGGCACAGCCGTGCTGGGACGGAGGGTGCCCGTGTCAGACTGGGGCGTTGCTGGGTGGCAGAACTTGGGTCACCTAGCCTCAGCTCCTGGTCAGTGCCTGCCCTGTTCCCTCCTGCTGCCCGAGGGCGGGCAGTGAGGCCGGGAAGGCACCGTGACACCGCTGCTCCGGTCCGCGCCGAGGAAAGGGAGGAGTGGTTTTTGTGAGAGAAGGGTTCCTGCTTGAGAGGGCAGGAAAACTCCCTACCAACACCCGCATTGCTAAGCTGGTAGGGAAAAATACACCCATGAGTTCGTGCGTGGCGGGGCAGGGCGGCAGCTCCGCGCAGGCCGGGCCGTTCTGCGCTTGTTCCGCGCCCCGTGCGAGGAGCGGCGGCCCCGGCCCGGGCTCGGCAAGAACCGTGAGAGCCTCGGGGGTCCTGTACCTGTAGGGACCGTGCAGCACAAACAGCTCGGGATTCCCCTCCTTCACCTCGCTCCAGCCCTGCTCCGCTGCTCAAGTTTGCGCTGCAGGTCTGGTTGCCGAAAACGAGATCTGTGACTTATTTTGGCCAAAGTTGTGAAAGGTCTAGATGGGTCTGCACGCAGCTGGCTTTGTGTCCGTGGCACGCTTCTTGCTCTTTTCATGTGTGTTTGTGTCTGGACACGGACCTTTTCCTTCTTCCGTCAGTTTTGCTCTGCTTGCATGCTGAAGCAAAGACTGTGCTTGTGCCAAAAATGATTGAAATATATTTGCAGGGTAAGGAAGAAAAGCTGAGATGGTAGACTGCAGGAGAAACAAGTCAACTTTATGACTTTTTTTTCCTTTTTCTTTTTAACTTTTTTTTCCTTTTGTCCTAGTTGCAAAAAAAAAAAAAAAAATTGGAGTTGGGTATGGTAAAAGTGAGAGACCTTCAGAAACTGCTTCAAAGTTAATCTAAACCAGAATGAGTTGAGAGGTGTGAAAAACCGCTGCAGGGTTATTGCCGAGCGGTGTTTGTGCACTTAAGTAGCACAATTATAAAACAAAGCAGAGCTCTGTCACGAATGACAGGATGGGTTTGGAAGTGAAAGGGTATCCTGTGCCTGACAGGTGGCAAGAGTGTCTGTGCTCTTGCCTTGTCCTGCCTACTGAGCCTGAGGAAGCTCTTCACATTCCTTAGAAGAGCATCTGACAACTTGAAAATTTGTTTCATTTTCCAATTTGGAGATGGACTGGTCTCAGACAACCATCGCGCACCACTGAAAGGGCTTCGTCTGTTTCCAAAATGACTTGTGTCAATCAATGTATGTTTGGAGGTATAAAGAATAGTAAACACAACCTTTCAATGAGCTACACAAATAGATTATTTCCTTAGATTACATTTTATCAGCTAATATTTACCAAAATAGTTTAGTGCTGTGTTATCCTCTTCAGCAACTTTCACTCTCCACTCTGTTTCTGGAGTGTCAATATTTTTTTAAGACTTTTTACTTAAAAATTACATTGTAACTGCTTGGGGAGTGGAATGGGCTGCAGCTCTGCAGGGATTCAGCTCAGACACTGAGGAACAGCCCTGCTTCTGGAGTAGATAAAAAAGGAAGGTCTGCAAATAAGTCTATTTCAAAGGACCACAATTATCTAAAGTCTGTTTCATGTTCTTAGTCCCGCCATCAGCTTTCCTATGATTGCATTTCCACACTTCCAGCTTTTGAGTTTTGTGAAGATGAGTGAGAACAGCATCAGAGTGACAATATAGGCATGTGTGCTGCCAAGAAAACAAATAATTTGATTTTTCTCCTGGTTTTCCTAGTTTAGGTTTTCTTAGAGCAACAACAAGTAGTGACTTGTGCACACAAATGTACAGAAATTCTCTAAGCTGTGTCATTTCAGCTTCCACCTGAAGTAAGAGTGCACTGAAGGTTTTGTCTCTTCCATAAATAATTAAATAAAGGGGAGAAATTGTTGTTGGTTTTTTTTTTTTTTTAAGAAATCATTTCCATAAAGTTGATAATTAAACCACGTGTTGTTAATTGCACACAGCTTCTCCAGCTCACGGCTTTTGTCTGTTTGGGTTTGAGTGTGAGCGGCTCCAGCTCTCCAGATGAAAAACAGGCTGCAAAGAAGGGGGAAAAGGCAGAGAAATGTTTATAGGCAGGATACTCAAAACAGTTATTTTTGTGGGAAGAAAATGGTAAATGCTTAAAGATAAACGAATAAATCCACAGCAGTGCAGTTTGCCAGAGGTATAAAATGTGTTGGATCTCTGGATACCACTGTCACTGTATTCATTGCAGAAGTGTTACACACACATTTGTATTTTGTTATGGAAATGGAGCAAGGAAGCTGGAGAATAATCAGTATGAAAATCATGGGCCTGTCTTCTCACTTATATTGAAACAAGCAAAACCTTTAACCTGCCTGCTTTCCACACAGCAAACGGCTGGACTCTAGCTGAGGCTCATAACACCAGCTTGTAATCCTAAAATTTGGATGAAAACCCAAGTCTAGTTTGTTTTATGTGCCTTTGCTGGAACTTGGAGTATTTTACGTGGCTGTTAAATATACATGTGGCATTAAACGAGTTGAAATATTATGCAGTAATCACAGATGATGATAATTGTAGATCCAAAATAGCTTGTAAAATAATAATAATAAAAAAATTGTTGCCAGAAGCTGAAATTACAGAGCTGGTGACAGCTATTGTTCTCTGCTTTGAAATGGGTGGGCTGGTCTGTGTTGTGTATTTGAAAATCTGTTGCTGTCGTAGCAAAACCTGAAGTAATTTAATATGAAGCTATTTTTATGTTTTTAGAGATCATTGAGTAGAAATTAAAGCTAAATATACTAAGGCAGTCTTTTCCTTCTTTCTGCAGGGGATTTGGGAAGCAAGGATTCCAGTGCCAAGGTAGGCCACAACTGCTTTGCTGGCACACACAGGTGGTTGCACCTCGTTCTGAAGGTACCCAAAACTTGCCAGCAGCAAGAGAGAAACAATCCTGAAAAAACCAAGCAAGCATCGTTGCCTGTGTAAATTCTAAAAGAAGACAATTATCCAATTAAATAATTATTGATATTTATATTGAACAATCAAGTAATTACTCATACTGTAATAATATAAAAAGTTGGTGGGTTACTTTTTTAAATCTCAGCGCGGTAAATGTCGTATAATCTGCATGATTCTGACTTTTCATGGAAATAATCTGTGCAATTTAGCTTTGCAGAGATCATTTTTCTCATCAGAAGCTCTTGTCTGTGTGGGCGTTTTGGAAAATGGATTCACTTTTTAGTCATATGGCTTCTTTTCATAACCCAAAGTCCCTGGTTTTCATTTTCATACAATGCGTGTTCGGGAGGACCTTTGGCTTTAACTCTGTATTAGGACAGGACAATTCTGTCTTATGTAATACTGAATTACAGAAAAAAAAAATCCACTTGTATAAAATCACTGATTTAATAAAATCTGCTAACCCTGAGAAATTGAAAGCTGCTGTAGTGTAAGATAACTGTAAATGCTGTATTCTCACACAGCCTGTATTTCTGCCAGATTCTTACCGTTATTTAGCATTTAATCATGAAATAACCACACCCAACTAGTGCAGGTTTTTTTTCTTTGTCATATGTTTGCTTAATTACGATGAGCCTTTCTATTGTCCCTTTCTCTTTTCCATCTTCTCCCTGTCACTTCTCCTGCAGCTGCACATTGTGTACTCATTAGTTGGCCTTTTCGTTGTTTCTTTCATGACATTTCTAATGGACATTTGCTCTTGCCTTAGAGCACATTTGACTATCCTGAATGTTGCTTTTACTTAGCAGTCAATGAAATTATGGATTCTGTGGTATTTTCATGGAAGTTGATGTGAGCTGATGCTTCTTGAAATTACACCTTTGAGAAAGTGGATGTCAAAGACTGCCTTTTAAAGATTTGCAATAAATAAGTTTTCGTTCTGCAAGTAGAGTCTTGCAGACACACACAGCATTTCCTGATGGAGGTAAGCAGACATCCATGACTTTTCCTTGGTGCCCCAAAACATTAATATTAAATTTTGTACATATCCTCGAGTTTCTTGCCCCCCATCGCACCCAAAGCAGTGCTGTAGATGAGTGTGTAGTGCTCAGTTGGTAGTGGGATGGCATTTCCTCAATCCCGTTCAGGACAGCTCAGTAGTTCCCAGCTCAGGAATTGTTTAAAGGTTCATTACAGATTTCTGTTGGTGTACAGAAAATAATTGGGGCTGCATTTAAATGGTGCAGTTATCCAGCTTAGCTTTTGCAGCTTGCACAGTGCTGACTTTCTCCTGCTCCCAGCTGGGAGCTGGGGGCTCAGTCTGAGCAGGATCTGGGCCACAGATCCACTCTGCCATGGCAGCTCATCTCCAGGGGTTTGGATTCTCTGCCTGGAATTCCTTCCACCACTGTAATTCCAATGAGCCAGGAACAGTTCTGCTGGTGAGGACTGATCTGTACAAAGCCAGCTGAAGTTCTGAATTCAGTCTTGTTTCCCCTGCAGATACCATTCATGGACACAAACAAGAGTAAACACAGTAGAGCAGCTCTGTTTATTTTTAAATGCTTCAGATGTGATACTTTTTATGAATCTAAATATGTTCAAACCTGACTTTTGTCTGTATTAGAGCAAGATTCTACAGTTTCTCTTTGGAGACTGTTGTATTCAGTGGTTTTGTCTGTGTCCTTAGTTAAAATCTCTAAGAAATGTTCTAATTTTATATGCTCTTTATCAAGCTGTTGGTGGTGCACTAATAAGTTTAAGTAATGGGGTTTTTAGCCATCATTTATTAAACCTGATTGTGTTCAAAATCAGAGTTCATACTCTTGGGATAATACTCTTGAAAAATAAAACTTCCATGATGAAGTTAAGCTGCTGAATCAATTTTTTTTCAGTTCAGCTTTCTGATGTTTCTGTCTGAAAAGCCACCAGCTAAAGCTGGAAAGACAAATTACTGATCAAAATTACTGAGAACATGAAGAATTAAAATGAAAAGTGTGAAACTAGAAGGTAGGCTGCAGAAAAAAACCCAGATTTCTATAATGAAGTGACTACTTTTACAGAGAAGAATGCCAAATGGAGAATAAAATGGAATTCTCAGTATGACATGAAAGAAGGAATATTGCAGTGACAGCTCTTAGCATGACCATAGTTCTTGGTCCATCAGTGTTTCCATTATAAAAAGTCTTTTCTATTCTCTTTTCAACAGTGTTGTAAAATCTCCCACTAGGCAAAAACTTGATGTCAGGCAGAATTCAGAGCTGGGGGGGGGTTGGTTATTTCCAAAGTTGTTTGAAATTCTTCCGGCCTTTGATACCAGAGGGAAGAGGAAAGGCCCACAACAGTCACACCACACTCAGATGATGTTTCTACTATAAAAATGACAATCCTATGAATATTTGCATTAGAATTCTTTAATTAAACAACAGGTCTTAGCTTTTATGCAGTTTTAAGTATTGCAGCAAGTGTGGTATGTTTTCATGTATTTTTAAAACTTCCATTTAAAAAGTGTCACACAAAATACAGTCCTAGTTTTATTTTTAAGATATGCCCTCAAAAGAAATATTTTAATTTAATATTTTAATATAGATTTTATTAGAATTGAAACTGTGCTATAGTGAAATGATCTGATTTTGGACCATTAATACCTTTTTTTCACTGGGCTTGCTTTGAGCCTTGGAACATGTTTTCAGTTGTATGTCATCACTTTTGTTTTCAGATTTTGATGCCTGTTTCTGCTGTAGTGTTCAGTTCAGCATTAGGTAAAGGCATTTAAATGATCTCTTTGGAATTGAAGAGAATTATTTCAATTTATTTTCTTAAAACATTTTGCAAGGTAATTTTTTTCCACCTCCTAATTTTTATGGGATCCTTATGAATTTGCAAAAGACAGCAAATTAAATTTTGGTGTGGTTTTAATTGCCCTGCATGTGGCAGAGGGTCAAGTACAATTGCATTATTACCACACAGACGTTCAGCAAGAGACAGTCCACATCCGATGTAGTTTCTCTTTCTTGATGGGTGTATTTTAATGTGGCTGCTGAATATTCCAGCAAACAGATCCTCAGAAGGGCTGCTTGGGTTTACAGCCAGGACCAGGGATGTGTTATTGCATGGAGAGGAGGCAGAATTCTGTTGCATCATTGGAAATAAGTTTTTTAGAGAAAGGGGTTTGGGATCATAAATTAACAGTGGAAAATGTCTGGTTTTTTGGTCATGTGTGAGTTTCAAAACGCACTTGGAAGACTTCAGATGGATTAATGTTCTCCTAGGGGTAGAATTCAGGAAGACTTTCTTCACAGAAAGGATGGTCAGGCACTGGAAGGGACTGCCCAGGGAGGTTTGGAGTCTCCATCCCTGGAGGTGTCCAAGGAATGCCTGGATGTGGCACTGAGTGGTCTGGGCTGGGACAAGGTGGGGATTGCTCACAGTTTGGACTCAATGGTCTGGGAGGTCTTTTCCAACCTCAAGATTCTGGGATTCTGTGAAATTTTTATTCCTGTTATAAGAAAGCATTTTGTGGTTTGATATTTGTGGTTTATTGTTGATTTATAGAAACATGAAGTATTTTAAATATTGTGCTTGTGAAACAGGAGCTCTCATTCTGCTGTTTTGCTTTTGCTGTTTGCTGTTGATTGTCTCTGTGGCAGTGCAAACACGATGGGAGGATTATTCCAGGGAGTTATGGCTTTGTTTTGTTTTCTTACATTGTCAAGCAGCCCAGCAAGCTGTCTGTAGCACTGAAAGCTTCCCTCTGATGTGCACCTGGAAATACTGCAAGAGCAATGTGAAAAATGGAATAATTTAAACCTTTTTCAATCTGCCACAGCATGAAAGTTCCTCTTTTGAGACAGCAGACTTTAAATTAACCAAGCAATTAAGTTAAATTTTGGCTTCATCATTCTTTTGATAGACTGTTACACTCCGAGTGTAACCTATACTTGTTTCTTTCTGTTCGATTTGTAAGAAGCATTTTTCTGGTGAACAGAGCTCAACAAATAGGAGCTCACTAAGATGTGAAGAGCAAACGTTGTAGAACATGTATTTATGTAGGTTTAGAGGTTGTTTTAAGTTCAGCACTGAAGGCTCATCAAGCTTCCTCAGGGCAAAAATATTTTTAGTTACAGTAATATGAATGTGATCAGCTCATGTTCCTGATTAAGGGCCTGTTGTTAATTCTCTCCTAAATGGTCAAAATTCTTAGTCATTAACAGCAAGTTTTCCCTTTTTTACATGGTTGCTGCAGGCTTTACTGAAGTGCAATATGCTGCTGTAGTTCAGCTGTGAAATACATTTGGCTTAAGGATAATAATGAGCTAAGGAAGAGTTGCATGTTTGTTTTCTAATTTACATAAATAAAAACCAGAGAAATCAATTAAGGCAGATCATTATGCTTCACTAATCTGGGCAACTATTGCTCTTTCCACTGTTTTTTCTGTCTTCCCTCCATTTATTTGCAGATTATTTTTCTCTGAATGTTGAATTTTACCTTTCACTGTTGTCCTAAGCTTTTTGGAACAGCTCGTGCCATGCCGGGTCTGGACTTGGCAGACATCTACAGCAATTCCTTCACTAAAAAGGGAAATGGGGGCATTTTATTAGTTTTTAATGTTCAAATCTTGTAATATTGGCACATCAAACCAGCACTTCATTTCCTCTACATTGTTTATCTTTTATCTGATGGTTCTTGACCTCCCTTCTACAAGAAAAAGACCAAAGAACCGCCTGATGCCACCTCATTTTTAAATCATGCATTTTCATTAAAAATGTTGTATTAAAGGTCTCTGTAGTGATGTGGTTGAGAAACTAATTTTTAATGCTCTATGATCTGAAGATTCAAACCAATGAAAATGACCACCTCCAACCTGGCTGACAGAGTTTACGTCAATCCTCAGTAGTGATATAACGTATTTATAGTGGAAGCAGCATCATTTGTTCTTTTCTTTGTGTGCGGATCAAGGCTTAGTTCTTGGTTTTCCATCCTGATGGCTGTGTTTCCCCTACAGTTTCTTCCTTTTACAATCTTCACTTTCCTTTGTAACCTAAGAAAGAAAAACCTATTGCATTGCTGTGTTGCTTCTCATAAAAATAATTTGTCTTCCTTACGTGGAAACGTTTTTGCCGAAGGGTGGACAAGACACAAAGCAAGTTCCCCTTTCTATGCCAGAACTGCTTCTCTTGTATCATTTTTGTTTTTGTGGTGAGATGGGGTATTACAGACCAGGGCTTGAACAATGTGGGTGTTTTCCTTTGTGCTCTTTGTGTTATTTGTCATGTGCTACAGTTTACATTAACTAATGTTGCTGTAAGCCTGAGATTGGGAAATTAATTCTGTGGAAAGCTGTGATGTAGCTTAAAAGTAAGCATGAAATCTTCTGAAATGGGAACTCAGTAAAAATACACTTACAGCAGCTGCCTCGCTAATGTATTTTCATGTGCATAACTTGGAGATATCTGTTCCAAAATGGAATCCCCCGGAGCAAAACCCAAATAGTTACGCACTCCCCAAAAATCACAACCCAAACAAAATAATAAATAGCGCCTGGGAGCAGAAATTGTATCTGCACACAGTTTCCGTGATTCCTCTCTCCTTTGTCCTTTCCATTGGCCTTTTGCCCTCAGCCTGATCTGTGGACTGTGCATCTGTGACCGCTTCTCAAAGGGCAGTAATTTTACTGATCTGCAGATAATTTGGAGATAAGATGCTTGTTGTTCATTTGTCTTGTCAGCTTCCATTTATTGTTCTTCCCCTCTTTTAGCTGTCCTTACTTTTGCAACATCTGACCCATTTTATGAGGAAATATGGTGCTGTTAATTGCTGATGCCTGTGAAAGTTGAGATTCTGTTCCCATTTCCACAGGTGAACTCTGAGATATCTTTGAAAAATTGTCCATGCTCCGAGTTTTTCCTGAGAACAGCAGTGATGGGTGAAACTCCTGAGTCTTAATGAGTGCAGATACATCAGTGCTGGCTCAGAGCCCTTTGGAAATGTGTATCGCAGTCATCCCAGCTTTGTCTGTGTTGCTGGGTGGTCTTGGAGCATGAAAAGTGGTTTTCCTTTGGGTGCTACAGAGCAGGTGCTAGAGGGTTTTGGTTCCTGGATCCCACTGCAGCTCATCAGACATAAAAGCCCTGAAACTGGGAGCTTAGTTCAGAGCTCTTTCCTCTACACGTGCGTTCCTGTTGGAGCATTACCTGACTCTGCAGACATGTAGGTTGTGCCTTCAGCCATTGCCTTGTGTGCTGGGAAGGGGACATGTTGTCCCTGAGCATCGTAGCTGGGTAGAAGGAACAGCAGGACAGAGAAGGTGCCTCTGTGTTGGTGAGGAGTCTTTGTTACTACAACCACGTGCATTCACAGAAGGTCAATACATTGAATAGATCGGGGTGAGTCACCATTCCTGCAGGGATTTAAAGACGTGGATGTTGCACTTGGGGACATGGTTTAGTGGTGGCATTGGCAGGGTTAAGGGTGGACTCGATGATCACCAGGGTGTGTAGTGATAAGCCTGAAGGAGGGCAGGTTTAGATTAGATATTGAGAAGAAATTCTTTACTAAAAGGGTGATGAGGCCCTGGAATGGAATTCCCAGAGAAGCTGAGGCTGCCCCTGCATCCCTGGCAGTGTCCAAGGCCAGGCTGCACAGGGCTTGGAGCAGCCTGGGACAGTGGAAGGTGTCCCTGCCCATGGCAGGGCATGGCACTGGATGAGCTTTAAGGTCCCTTCCAACCCAAACTGTTCTATGATCTTGCAGGGCTTTTCCAGCTTAAATGAGTCTGTGATCCTTGATGCTCAATATACAGTTAAATATATAATTCATTCAACACTGAACATGGCAGTAAAATAAATAAATATACCACTGTATGCCTGTTTTTCTAGAAAATTTCCTTGGTGATACTGCGCTCATCAAAACTCCAACATTAAATCTTATCTTGCAGCAAACATTTTTTCTTGTATTACGTTTTAAGAGCAAAGTCATCTTCACCCTTCCCACACTTCTAACATGTGAAGTTTTGTTTTGTTTTGTTTACTTGGATTGGTCAGATATCCCAGCCCTGTGTTCCAGTAGAGACACTGACTGTTCCGGTGCCCTGGGTGTAATTCTGTGAAGCTCCTCAGCTTCTAATTGAACATGTGGGAGTAATAGCTTATCCCAAGTTGACAGATAAATCATTTCGAGGATGGGCAAGATAAAGTTTGGCATGTTCTTTATTTTTCCTTCTGCCTTGGTGTAATCCTGCACATCAGCTGCTGTTACATAGCCACATATGGTGCTCATTTGATACAAGATTTTTGCGGATGCTGTGAGCAGAATTTATTGGAGTGTTGGAAAGAAAGTTGCAGAAAGATGAAGAAAACAGATTTCCCTGTTGGGATGCATCAATAATTATTTCTTTTATGTTTGCTTTTGTGGGTTGTTTCTCTTTAGGGTGAGAGATAAAAATAATAAGTTATTTAATAAATACTTTAGGTGCAGTTCCTCAGCTTTTACATCTGCAGTAGAAAGCATGAAAGTCTAAGAGAGAAGGACTCTCTTGTGTATAATTAATAACAGGAACTACCCTTTAAGTGTTTTTAAATTCTTGTAGATGCTGAACATTTTAATTCTAACTGTTTCCAGCAGTGCCTGTTGAAGGCTTGCAGAGGCTGGGAATGCTTGGAGCTGGTTATCAGCTGTTAATTTTTCAATTGCAGCTATTTATGAATAATGCCTTCCACAAATGTGATTCATAACTCTTACCTTCTAAGTCAGGCAGCCAAACATATGCATATGTAACTTTCTGTGCATTTCGGTGTTGTTTATTCTGGTTTCTTAATTAGAATTTGATTTACATGAGGGTTTTTTTGTTCCATTTTGCAATTACATAATACAGACTATAAGGTACTGCAGGCACATAGGGGTTTTTTTCAGGTTATCTTCTAGTTGACTTAATTTAGATTTTGAGATCGCACTGCTGTATTAATTGAAATCTTTTCATCAAATGACCTTTATTAGAAATCTGGACTACGTACTTATAAATGTAGAAGTTTACTGGAATTATTATTTTTTCTGTCCTGTATAGTTTACAAAATGTCCTTTTTTGTTTATCACTTAGAGATACAGAAACATACTGTTTGAACTAAAAGTGCAAATTCATCCAGCAACACCAAAAATATAATCATTATTGCTCTCTTAGTTCGCTACTTTTTAAAATGAAGCTGCAAAAGTCTAATTAATACTTGTCTTTATACAATGGCCTGTCAAGATTTAGATTTGCTCATCATTTACAGTCACAGTTTTCCCACTGTCAGAAGTGTCAGTGGACGGACAGTGATCAACACAAATTGCACATTCAAGGCTTTATTTGCCTTGTGTAGCAATTGTCAAGCTGTCTTCTTTTTGCTAAGAAAATAGCCCATATTAAGAAATAGTGATTTTTAACTAGAGTTGCAGCTATTGCTCCTTACTTGTCTTTAACTTCAATTAGAAGAATTATATACAGCTCTTAGTATTTGTACACTCACCCAGTGTTTCCATATAGCTAAATGAAGCTTGTAATTGCATTTGGAAGTTGCAATTTATTCTGAGGCAAAATTTTATGAAGACTGTGTTTCTGAAAATTCAACATTTTTATCCCCCTAAATGATCCTTACACTGATGGCACAACTGAGTACTGGTGGCAATTTTTTTCACCCTTTTCAAATACTAAATCTACAAGAATCAGATGTTTAGAAATTGGGTTCTATGTGCCTGGGTTTTGAAACCACTGAGGATGTACATGAGGGTGTCTACTTAGAATATGTTTAAAAAGGATTAATGACTCCAAAAAGTGGCTCAAGTACTTGCCTTCCTTATTTTGCTGCTAAATGAGGGCAAGGTATGGACTGCAGATAGAAATTCTCATTTTGAGGAATGCTGAAGGTTATTCCTAAGGTAACTCTCTTCCCAAAGCACAGATATTTCACTCTTCATTTTCCTTTAAAATTAACAGCATTTTTAACTTCCCTGGAATGTGTGCAGGATGTGGTATTTCAGCTCCTTAGTAAACAAGCCATTATTCACGTACAAGGAGGAGTTGGAATAATACTTTCTCTTCTTTCAACTTCTAGTCTGTGTGGGTTTATTATTTTGGTTTTTACTCAGCAGGATTAGCCAGAATCCACCTCAAAGTATTCTTGTTTTCAAGAAATTGGCCTTTAATATTAAAAAATAAAACAAAAAAACTTTATGTTCTGAGAGTGCAGAAATAATCCTTATTTTATGCAAAGTCGTTGTGTACATCAGTGTTTTAGTGGGTTGATTTTAAGTTTCTTTATTTCTTAAGGTGTTGCTGTTGGGAAAAATCCCCCTCATAATTATTTTTCCTCCTCTATCACCCTGTGTGCATTTCCATCACGTCTCCTGATTCCCTGGGAGAGGTGTTACCTGCTCCTGTTCCCTAGAACCTCTTACCTGAACTACTTTTCAGTTTCTTGCATCCAGGCTTTGATCCCCAGAGAATTTTTGTGTGTCTGAAGGTGACACCCTGTGAGGTGCTGACAGCTTCTGGGCAGCTCCATTTTTCTCCTGATCCAGAATTCTATAAGATAGATTTCAGCCTAACAAATTCCTGAACTTGCTCTCGTAAAAAATGTTATAAAATAACCCTGTTATGATAAACTCAAAAATAAACTAAGCAGAAGAGTTTATTTTAAGGGTGTATATACAGTTTTTTCCATGTTTTTCCATCGTGACAGGTTAGCTGATTGAATTTGTGATGTGCTGTAAAATTAGTCAGATTTTGGACTGCTCCTACCTTGTTTGCAAACTTTGAATTAATTAAATTTGAGATAATTCCAAGTATGCCAGTTTTATGTCTTCCTTTTTTGTCATCAGCTTTTGCAAATTACATCTGCTGGATGTATTTTTATAGAATGTAATTTCTCTGTTAAAAGAAGTGACGTGGATGCAGCAAAAACAATAGGTAGATTCCTCTGGGTGGGTATTTTTCAGTTCTGCTCTGAGTATGTGCCATTGAGACAAATGCTGGAACATTACAGGAAGAATGGAGAAAAACATGATTTTATTTATGTTCTATTTCAAATCGTTTGATGCCTAGGTATTGCTCAGAATTCCTTCTGATCTTATTGAGAGATCCTAAATTGTGAACCTTTAAAACACAGTAAAGGCTTAATGAATCTTGTGCAGCTTAAACTGTATTTTATGGTGTTTCTAACTCAGTGTATGGCCAGAACAAACACACAACTGTGGCAACTGCCTGAGGACCCTGGGGAATATTGTGGGTTTTTAAATATGAAAACTTACTAAAGTATCATTCTTAGCCCAGTGTATCAAGAGGGAAAAGTGGTGGTTTTTTTCATGGTAGTTTATTTCTTTGTATTCATAGAATCACAGAATGGTTTGGGTTGGAAAAGACCTTAAAGCTCATCCCATTCCACCTGCTGCCGTGGGCAGGGACACCTTCCACTGTCCCAGGCTGCTCCAAGCCCCGTCCAGCCTGGCCTTGGGCACTGCCAGGGATCCAGGGGCAGCCACAGCTGCTCTGGGCACCCTGTGCCAGGGCCTCCCCACCCTCACAGGGAACAATTTCTTCCCAATATCCCATCTAACCCTGCCCCCTGTCAGTGGGAACCCATTCCCCTTGTCCTGTCGCTCCACACCCTTGTAGAGAGTCTCTCTCCATCTTTCTTGTAGCTCCTTCAGGTACTGAAGGCCACAATTAGGTCACCTTGCTTTTCCAGGCTGAACAATCCCAATTCTCCCAGTTTTTCCTCGCAGCAGAGCTTCTCCATCCCTCTGACCACCTTAGTGCCTCCTCTGGGCTCTCTCCAACAGCTCCATGTCCTTCCTGTACTGCAGCCTCCAGGTCTTTGCTTGTCTGAGTCTGACCTGTGTGTTGGCACCACCAGTACAGATCCTGCAGTGTCTGTAAATGCTATCCCTGTACAGCAATATCCCCAATTTGCCTCTGAAAAGGAGAACTGAAAAGCTGTGTAGTCGTTGAAGAGGGTTTTGAAGTGCAAGTGTTGGATATGTTTCATACATTTTCCTCGGAAGCTGTATTGTTTCCTAATGGCTCTGCAGTCGTTATGCCAACTGCACAGCAGGCTGTTGCATTAGAGGGTTTTACGTTCTGGTGCTCCCTGTGTGCTCTTGCCAGTTGTTGTTTCACTGAGCAGTTCTTTTAAGTGTTTTGTTCTGCCTTGGGTACCCAGGTGTGCCTGGTGGAGCTGTAAAACTGATGCCTGCCCTTGTTTTCATACAAGGCAGCAAAGCTCATTTCTAAGATTTCTGCAAAACCCAACTCTTGTCAGCATCTCCTGATGCTGTGTAATGAGGAACACCTTGGTTGTCAAGTTTATATAAAGTGCTGATGATCTAATTGAGCTTGAGCATCTTTGAACCCTTTGCAAAAACAGAATTATGTTGTGTATTATTAAACCTGGTACAAGGCTGGGCATCACTTTCATTTCAGAATATAAATGCATTATGTTACAAACATTTAAGGCTTGTGTTTTATTCAGTGCTGCACCTTCATTTTTTGGCAGCAGATGTTTTGCATGGTTTCTGTGGGTTTGGATGCTTGACAACAAATGTGCTGAAGGCGAGGTCTGTCAGTGTCAGGGGTTCTCCTGAGAGTCCATCAAGCAGGAATACCTGGAGGCATGGGACTGCTTTAGTACCTGGGACAGACGCAATGGAGCACAAATACCTCACTTTGCTCAGTATGCCTTGTCCAGGTTTCTTTTTTTATAAATAGACTAGAAAAGGCAATAAACCACTGTAAAATATTTGCTAATAGAGCTGTTTCTGTTTTGGGAAGAGGGAAGACAAACATTTGTCACCCCTGCATCCCTTTCCTGGTTTCTGCAGAGGGTCTTTGCCTTTAGATTCCTTTGTTTCCTGCCTGTACCCTGAGCTTCCCTGGCTCTGTGGTGGTGTTGTGCATATTTATAGTCACAGACTGCAACTGCAGCTCCTGTTTTTAAACAACCCAGTCACCATAATGGACATATAAAATCTCAAGGGTTTTTATTGCTCCTGTCATCTCAAGCGCTTTTGAATCCTGATTACAGAGCAATAAAATGTGGTTGGTTGGGTTAATGTGACTGACAGGGACGGGGACCCCATGTGAGAAGGTATTGAGTGAACAAATTTGTTGATGCGAGGCCGTGAATTTATGGACATTCCTTAACTTTGGAGTATTGATTATATATGTAAATGTGTAGCCTAAGATTGATGAAGGGAATAAAAGACCTCATATATCATTAATGCGTTTGGGAGGTCTAATTGGAGCTGTGCAGGTTTTTATAATGAGCTTTCTGAAAGAAGCATTGATAAATAAGCTCAGTAAATTTTAATGAAGTCCTCAGTACTATCTATGAAGCTTACTTTGTAAGTTAAATACATTAGAAAGAGTACTAATTGTAGAACTTACTATAGAATTAAAATTTTAATAATTCTTGCTTTCTTGGCTTTTATTCCACTTATGCAAATATTGACCTTTGAATTCTCACTGTTGCCTGTGTTTCATTGAGCCTCACTTTGAAGGGGTGAGGGGATGTGTGTGTGTCATCTTTAAGCTTTGGTTGTAATAATTAAAAGGGCAGTGTCAGACATTGGATCATTTGACATTTAACACAGCAAAATGAAAAGGAAGTCAGTGATAAAAATCAGTGGGGTTAATTTTAGAACCGTCAGATTTGCAGAGCAGAGAATGCAAACTGGGCTGGCCAGCAGGTGCATAAGTGATGCCTTTCCAGAACTTCCAAAACACAGTTTGTCCCAGTTCTGCGTTCTTCGTGAGAGTGTAGGATTGAATTCATACTGAGCTAATAAATGTTCTTAAAAATTTTAAAGCCTCGGTCTGACAATCTGCTTTGTAGAAGGGATCAGTATCACAGTCAGTGAATGTTTATCTATTACATTCTTCTATATGGAACAACTGTTGGGATCTGACCTTAATCTGTAGTTAATAGTGTGGGCTTTAATGCTTATTTTTATTTGCAGTTCAGAGATCCTCTGAATAACTGAAGCCTCATATTTTGCAGAGTTCTGCATTAGTATTTAGTAAAGCAAGCTGCCCTTGATACAGGAGGTTTAGTAACCTAGAGAGACATGAGATGTGCTGATACGTGCACATATTATCCTCTCACTTTCCAGATGTAATTTTTGAAGTGGAATTTATTTGCTTGAGCTCAGTATTGAAATTTCAATATGATAGCACGATAACGTCTCCTGAAGTTTTACATAAAAATATTCTGTCACATAAATGGTTGATATAATTTAAATTATGCTTGTTATGGCTGCATGTAAGGACAGAGCTATAAACACCACCTAAAGCATTCACTGGATTCTTGTGAGGAGAAAGTAGCAAATTTAATGGATCGTGCAAAAAAAATTTCTCATTGCAGACATCTCTTGTAACAGTAATTGAGAAGCACCAGTGAGAAGTTGCAACCCTTGCTTCCTAGGAAGCTCAGAGAATGGCTTCATGCCCTATGCTTGTGTAAAACATAAATACACCCTGTGAAATAATTAGTATGATTTACCATTGCACACAGTGCTGACCCTGTAAGGAAAAGCCCACAGCACCATTCCTCAGCAAATAGAGTTACGCCAGGCTTAATGGTATGGACATGATTACTTTTCATCCCTTCCCCTCTTGTTTTAGGGTATAGTTATCAATGGAGCAGAAAATGATATACTTCAAACTCATTCTCCTCAGGTAAGCCCTTCTCACTTGGTGTGGGACTTTTCCTGCTGTGCTGTTGTGTGCACAGAACGCTCAGGTGATGGCTCTGCTGTGTGTTGTGGTAGGAGAAACTCCTTGAGCCAAGTTCTCTCTGTAGTTCTCCATGAGTTTTAGGGTGAATGTATCCTCCCATGGAGGTTGTTTTGTTGTATGCAGTTAATTGAATTAAGGGGCTCTCAGAAATCAAATGTGTGATGGGGAGCAAGGATGATCTAGCTTGAAAAAATGATCAAGAGATATTTTCTGTTGTGTTATCTGTAAACTTGATTAGAAAATGTTTAAGTTGCTTTTCAGGTTGTGGTTTTCTTTTTTTTTTTCCCTTCCCTTATTAGCTCATCTTTTGAAAAAATAGAAGCCTTTATTCAAGCTCTTGTTGCATGGCCAAATTATTTTTCCCCACATTGAGGCTTAAAACTTGAGTAATTTCTTCTTCTGTGGTGTCACTTTCTGCAGTCAGACATTCATTCTGACCTGATGGTGAGATGCAGGGTAACAGATGCAATCTTTGGAGCAACCAGCCACAGCTTTTGTATTAACCAGTCATCAGGAAATATCACTGAATTACCGGAGTACAAAATGCATCTGTTGGAAATATGTTTAAATCTTTTGTGAAATAGGATGGGAAAAAACATGCCTGGGCTGGGGAGTGGCTTTGGAAACAGCTGTGCTGAACAAGGGAGTGTGGGCCATGTGAATGAGCTCTTTTCAGTAACCACAGCAGGCCCGGTTGGAGTTGGGTCCATTGGCTTCTCTGCAGCTGTTCTGGCTCTCTGACTGTTGTGTGAGTGAATTCTGGGCTCTGGGGTTTCTATCAGCTGAGATCTGCCCCTGTGCAGGTTGGTGGGCAGCAGCCTGTCTGTGTGTGACTTTACAACAGCTAAAACTTGCAGGTTTCGTTGCTTGTAATTCCTGATTTAGCCTCGACTTGTATGCTGCCTCCTCATTTTTGCAGGAACACCGTCTTAAATTTCTGCATTCCAAAGGAAAGCATGAAGCTACAAATCCACCCTTTAACATTTGCTTAGCCCCCAACTTAGATATTTTATTAATTTGCTTTAATGGCAGAACCCAAGTTGCCATGAGGATGCTTTTGAAGACTGCATGTCTGCTCTAAGGAACTGATGTCCTGCTGAGTTTTCCGGCAGCCTGTCCTAATTCCTGCGTGTCCCTGATGCAGAGCTCCCAGCCTGATCCCTCCTCCCACCTCACACTCTCTGCAAAGGCACCACAGGCATCTCTTAACCTGTTCCTCACAGCACCAGGACTTGGCAAATCCTGGGTGTGGCACTTAAAGCAGGAGCCCTGAAGCAGGATAATGAGTCCTGGATTAGTTGTTAACACAGAATAAAACATCACTTTCTTTCAGCACTCTTAGTTATGAAGCCTTCAAAACTTTCAGACTGAAAATAGAAAAAAAACATCTTCCTGCAGATGCACATTTTGGACTTTGGTTTTAGGAGAGGTAGAACACTGGTTATTATTTAACACATGTAGTACCTTCATTAGTCAGTTTAAAATGGTTTTAAATGTGAATTGCATTCAAGTTGAGTTGGGATATGAAAACCTCTCTCTGTAGATCTTTTTTGTTAAGTTATTTAGTGAGATCAGTTTCCACAAAAATTCTGTTGAACAATGTAAAATGTTAAAGCTTGCTTGGCTTCAAAACAGCTGTGACCAAAATGGGTTCTCTGTTGACGGAAGACTTCAGGCTTTCTCTAGAATAATGCACTAAACCAAGGTGTTATTCAAGTTCTGTGTTTCCACATTAGTTTTCTGAAAAGAGCCAGTTGTGAAGATGGTGGGTGATTTTAGGGTTAAAAAAATTGCACGCTGTCTCTTGAGAGGATACCAAGATCTCTGATAACACAACTTTTTATTTATAGATTGCTGATGTGTTTACAAGACAGAAATTTATCAGCAATCCAGATGTTCTAGTTTTGCTAATTAACCTGTGTCTGCACACCCTTGGGCTGTCTCTTCACACTTCGACCTGCAGATCATAACATGCTTGTGGTATTCGAACTAAAAATGTGTCTGGCTTTCCTAAATGTTTTTAGACAACACTCTGCATTTCTGTCATTGATTTAAGGCTCTCCAGAACACTAAAAATGGAATTGCTTTGAGTCTTATTTGTATGTTAGACTAATACTGCCTCCACCTGTAAAATGGGGATCATTAGCAGTGCTGGGGTTGCACAGACTGTGTCAGGATCAAGGAGATAAATGTGAGATAAGCGTGAGACAGGACTTGTTTTGTTTTTCATCACTGGGGCACAAAGTCTTGTGCAAAGATGTATTTAAGCTTGACGAGATCCTGGTCCTGAGGAGTGTGAATATTAAAGGAATGAGTCAGAATAAGAACAGAACCCTGCAATTCTGCGCTGTGGTGCAGTGATCTGTCTGTACGGTGTTGCTTGAGCAGAGCTTCTCCCCCTGTTTGCCCTTGGTTCTGCAGAATAAGGGGCAAGCTTTGGCCTGGTGGGAAGTTGTAGTTTTTCAAGAAGGATATTGTAGAGGAGGTCATTGCCTAGAAGCAGATCCAGATAATTTTGTCTTTCACTGAGGAATTATTTTCATAACTTATTACATCTGAAGAATGAATTATGTTTTCTTAACTCTTCCATTTGCTTTTCTGACGGGGAATGTATTCTCATCTAAACCTCTTTTGCCTTCTCGAGCACACTTCATGACTCAAGGGTTGTATAAATGAGAATAAATGTGTCCTTGGTACCTTTTTCAACGGCTGCTTGCTCCCACGTAATCTGTTCCCAAGATCATCCATTTGGCTGGCACCAATCCAGTGCAGAGTTTCTGTAAACTGCAATAACCCTGCCCGTGCCAGACCCAAGCTTGTCTCTGCTCCAGTGTTGTCATTCCATCATTCACTTGGCAGGTGTGAATTAAATCCTGATTTCAGAGTTTAAATATTTTATGTAGTTAGGTTGGAAGTCAGTGAGCTGCTTCTTCTCTTTTAGTTCATTGCAGGTTTTGACTTGAGAAATCCCTACGAGTCTGAGATTTTTTGGATATTATTATGGGCACTGATGGTATCTGCCCTGGCTTTGTAAAATCCCTCTTTGCAGCTGACAGGTTGTGTGTAAGGGCTGAAGTAGTGAGCACATGTGGAGGTTGGAGTGAGATTTGTACTATATTCCTGCAATTCCGAATCCTCCTCCTAAACCATGGCACTGTTTTTTGGGTCATGGTTAACACGGTAAAATTTTATCCAGTCATGCTCACTGAATCTTGTTATCATCACTGAATTCTGCTACTGGAGAAGGAATGATTTAAAAGCTTGTTGCAGATGGTGTTCCATCTTTACAGATAATAAGATTAAAATGTGTGACGAGGCATCTCCAGAAAAAGCCTGGGATGGTGTTGGGATCCTGTCACAACCTTTGTGGAAGTGACAAATGATGCAGTGAATCGATGTCTTGGCGATTTCAATTCTGGGGAAACTTGGTACAGCTGTGTCTTAAAAAGCCTGGGAAAACTATTTATAGGAACTAATTTCTGCAGATAGTAACAAATCCAGCATGCTATCACCATCCTTGGGATGTTTCCTTATTTGAAGCGGATGAAATGAAACGGAGATACATTAAAAATACAGCATGCAGCAATGCTATAAACCTTTAGTTCTAGAAGTATTTTGGCTTCCTGACATAGCTTCTTTCATCCAGGAACACCCTTTGGCCTCAATTGGAGTCAGATTTTTTTTCTAGTTTAGCAGCTCTCAAGCTGGAGAGAGAGCACATCATTTCACCTGGAGATGTGCCTGGTGCCAGCTGCTTCTGAGCAGGGCAGAGAGTTCACCCTGCAGTGCCTCAGTCTGCCCTTTCCTGCCCCTCCAGCCCAGGGAGTGAAACTTGCGTGGGCTCATTCTCCTCTCTCCCAGCCTGGAAAGGAATTTGTGCCTGGCAAGAGGTGACCTGCCCTGAGTTTGCGCCACCAGGAAAGGGATTCCTGTGAGCACAGAGGAGGAGATGAGGAACAGGAATCAGGGAAGGGGCAGAGGGCGAGTGCCAGGAGCAGAGAGCTGGGGACCTGCCTGGGCATCCCCTCAGGGCAACAGGAGTGGCTCTGGAGTGTGCCAACAGCTGGGGTTAAACTTCCATGTCTTCTGTGTTGTTAGAACACCTGGAGAAGGAATGGATTCCAAGAAACTGACACTTCCACAGGATGCTGCTTTGCATCTATTTGAAAAACTTCAGTTTTGTATTTCACCACTTTTTTACTATTCGGATTTTATCTGAAATGAAGCATTTCCTCTAGTCCTTGTTGAGTCTGTAAGAAGGTTGTTTTGTGGGATTTTTTCAGTTACTCATTTTTTTATTAGCAATAAGTGAATGTAGTTTGCACTATTTAATTTCATTAAAGCCTTGTATGCTAGAATTTCCATCAATAATGAAACTAGTAATAGGATCTTTGGCTTCTATTATTTTGCCTTGCCACTGTCAGTCACTTTCACGTAAACAAAAAATATTTCAGAAATTTATTCTGAAACAATTTTTTAATTCTTTCAGTAGGAACTGAAGTCATTTAATGTTACACCTAGAAGTCAATTTATAACGGAATTCCGTGCGACCTCCATCTTTTCCCTTAATTTACTATCAGATTAATTGTCTTTTATTACACTCAGATCACACTCTGAACTGCAACAGTCAACTGGTCTGAGCTAAAAATAACCCCTTCCTTGTATACCGCAGCATTACAGCCTTTTATTTACAGATGTGTTATAAGGAAGGATAACTTCTATGACATAAGGAAAACTCTGACACTCTCTGTGTACATACTGGGACATGGTTTAACATGCTACATGGGACTTGCTCTGTGGGCTGCTCTGCCAGGGGTACCTGAACATGCCTGGGGCAGAAAACATCACTTTTTAGCACAGTCTGTGGTGGTTCGACCACTGTTTCCCCCAGCCCTCAGGTACTTTGCTGTTATTCCTTGAGAGCTGGGTAAAAATCTGAAAAATAAGCATTATGCTTATAGCCTTTTAAGCACGTTTCTGATACGTGCTTAAAACATTTGGGAACTGACTTAGGGCCGTGCTGTTTTTAGCTTGTCAGGAGAATTCCTCACCCTTCATGGTTTGGGTGGTAAGACTTGGGATGCCTTGCACAGGAAGATGTGGAGCAAAGCTCTCCACCTGCCCCAGCCGTTAATTATTGCTCTTTAGAAATAATTAACTCAGGGCTGTTGATGCTGCCAGCCCCATCCTGGCACCAGAGGAGCTCTCCCTGGGCCTCACAGTGTCGGTTTCTGTGCAGACAGCTCTGAAGCAGCACTGCCTGTGCGTGTCACCCCCTGCTTCCTCCTCCTTAGAAATTCCTGTGGGTTATTTACAGGGTTTCGTTTCCACTTATGAAATTGCAATAGGAATTAAAAAGATGATTTCAAACACCTTGTTTCCTTCCTCTTAACACTCTCAGAGGTGTTGGTTGTTGGAAATCATTAAATATTTGACTGAACTAAATGCTCTGGGTATTGTTTGAATACTTCTGCCTGACTTTTTTTTCCTCATGTAAATGTTTTCCTCCCTTTCCTTTTTGTCAGTTATCCTGTAAATAGATTACTCAAATATTGTAACGATTTCTTATCCTGAGTTTAGCAGTGATGGTAACAAAAGCTGTACATACCCTGAACCTTGCTCTGTGTGACCATATGTAGAATGTTGGGGGGGGGGGAATATTTTACTTACTCATTTTAAGAAACTGAAAGAAATGCAGTGCTTGCACGCTGGGGTGAATGAAGGAAATTGGGTTTTATTTCTGTATTACCGCTCTGATTGTGGAAGAGTTCTAAGGTTTTGTTCCTGCTGTGAGTTATTTCTCTGTGTCTTAGTCATTTACATAAGCTCAGGTGCAAGGTAGTTGGATACTAATAAATAAATATTGTTGAAACTCACTTTATCCTCAGATTATTCCAGAAATGTTGAATTCTCATTTACACTCAATAATAAACCATATTTAGGTAGTATATGCCACAGCTGAAGTTTTTATTCAGTGCTCAAATTTAGGGAATAAACTCACCCATTGTCTTTAAAATTAAATTGCTTAAACTAAGTGCTGTCATCTCTTACTTTTATTTTTCAGAGCTTATTTATACTTGAATTATGGTGTAATTATGGCATTTAAGAATGAAATATGGTGAGAGGGTAGATGATCTTTAAGGTCCCCTAAACCCCAAACCTGTGATTTATTCAGAATTTTGATGTAATCAAACTTCAGTCACATTAGAAGGAACTTTTGTATTTTCCCTCAAATATTATAGGTTCTAATATTCTGAAATGTATCAGTTTATTTCTTGATTCTTTGTTTTAATTTTAAATAACATCAAGGCCTCAAAATGTGCATAAGTGAAGACTTCCTATGTATGTGATTTTGATGATGAGCCACTGTTTTTTTCTCAATAGAACACTAAGGCATTCTTTATATTATGTTATAATATAAATACACTTATGTATAAATTTATTTTTAATTGTAACTAATATCCCTTCCTCAGTTTGAATGTAGCAAAAGTTTGGAGTGAGTGATGCCAAAACCAGTGCTCTCCTCCTTGAATGGCCCAGCCCAGAGAGGTGAGGTGAGGTGTAGCCCCACAAACCAATGAGTTGTAACATGTTTGATGTATTTTATTTTCAACCTTTTCCTTCTCCCACAAAATTAATTAGTCTTTAAACTGCTATATAACAGAAAATTTCTAAAAATAGCCATAGTGCTCATCCCCTTGACTGCATTTTGTTGAGTATTAGGTATCTCTCCTGGCTGCTCTGTATGATGCTTATTTTTAGGTCCTCTATTAATATCTTCAAAAATATGATGTAAGAAGGCTTGAGACAGTGTTAAATTGGAAAACTTAATTACTATCTTTGTAGTTTTCACTGTTAAATATGAGTAGAAATCAATACCAGTGTTTAATACAGAAAGTTTTAAAGGGAAGAAGCTGAAGTACATGACAGCATTTTTGGTATTTAAAAAAGCATGAATTTAAATGAGGGGAAGGAGTTGGTGCTCCCTGGCACTTCACTTACAGGTGTATTTTGCATTATTTGGTAATTTATGTAGGAACTTGCATGGTCAAAATAAGAGTTATTTCAGTTGTCAAGTACTGATGAACTAAACACAATTAATGGAGAGGTTTCCAGCCAAACAGGCCCTGTAGTGCTCTCTACACATGCAGGATAAAGGTTCTGTAACTATGGTTATTCTCAGCTGTGTATCCTTGACAGTGTTGCAAAACCCCAGGTCTCTTAGATGATGTGCTCTAGATTTTTTCACCACATTCTGCCATCCTAAAAAGAAAAAAAAAAGTTAATGGGGAGCTTATTAGCCTCTAACTATTTTAAACAGAAATTCTGAAAGTTTTGCTCTCTCAGCAGCAGCAATTTGAGAATGATAAATCACCAAATCACCTTTCTGATGGCAGCACCTCATTTCCATCCTGTAGTTTTCTGCTTTTGTTATGGCAGGGCTCTGTCTGGTGGGACTGGCTGACAGATCCAGAAGGTTCATTTTTGCTGAATATTGAAGGCAGCTGCTGTACATTTAAAATCCAGCCTGTTATTTCAGCACTGATGAGCATTTATTTTCTGCCCTGCACCTTTTCCTTTTCCACTTACAGAGCTGCCAGTGACATTTTTATCTCAGAAGTACTTGGATCTGGTGCCAGTGATTGTGTGTTAATTCGAGGACAAATAAGCATAAACTTGTTGTTAATAAGTTTAGGATGGAAATTGTTGATCTTCTCGCTGCTGGGAAGCAGTTGTCCAGGAATAGCTTTGTGAAGAGATTAGCAGACCAAGAAACCAAGTGATTTCAATATGACCTTCCAAAAAAAATGGTCATGGTTGCCAGCAGGAGCAAGGAGCTGGATTCAATTACCCTTGGAGGTTCCTTTCAGCTCTCTGTTCCTTATTAAGCAGGATTTTGCTCTATTCAGCTAATACTAATACTATTCAACTAAGTTAATGCTGATCTTGTAAGTGCTGATGATACGAGATAGAAAAAAATTAATTGAAATTAAAATCTTATTATTATAATATAGAAGCTGCTATATTAGTGAAAATACAGAAATATGAGGATACGAAGACAAGCATGAGCTCTAAGGTTTTTACCAGGTTTTGTATTTTGTACCTCCTTACAGGCTGTCACTGTGTCAAAATCTGTTTTGGAGGGGTTTGTTGGTTGGTTTTTTTTTTTTTAATATGATGCATTTCAGTAATCTCCTTGTAATCCCATGATAAACTGCTTAGTTTGATGGAGAATGTTAGATATTATTAGTAAAATCGTTGGCCCCTGTGAAATCAGTTTCATTTTATGATATGCTTTCAAAGGATGTACTCTTCACAGCTGTGTGGCTATCCTTGCATTAACCTAATCAACCTCTTTTTGAGAAAGGAGGTATGTCCTGGATTAAATTCTTAAAATCAGGCCATTGGGAACAATACTGGACAATCTGCATGATTTTAGGATGTTTGTGTGTTCTGCTTTCTGACAAACCTATCTTGTTGATGTAATTTTCCTTTTGTTGTTGTCTTGCTGTGTAGACTTTTTCTGGAGGGATTGCACTGGTTATTAAAAGAATTTAACAGCCTTGTAGGCAGGTAAAAGCTGCATATATTTGTCTCTTTCCTGATTGCTTTCAGGTCTTCGAAGCAAGATAAGTACTTTCCTTAATTTGTAGGACAATTTGGGGCATAAATGTGTCATAAGCTTGTTAAAAACACGTACAGAAGGTGTTGAAAGTCCCTATTTGAAGTAATTTCATATTCATTAGAATACAGCATGCTCCTTAATTCAGCTTTGATGTTTTCTTGCTGATTTTTTCCCAGTCCTTTCATTTTCATATGCCAAATAGACCTAAAATGAGCATATCCTCCTAGGTATAAAGAAAGGAGTGCTCTCATTGCTAAATTATAGATGTGGGGGGAGGGAGGAGAGTGGTTGTTTGAAGATCCTCTTATTTGTGCAAAAAACACAGATAGGATTTAAACAGTTTGCTGGAGCTTCCCCCAGTCTTATTTCTTTGCTTTAAGGAATAAATATATATTTTTAAAAGCTCTTAATTGAGGGAGCTGCAGACACTCCCACCCTTTAGATATTCTGCTGTTTTTGAAACACTCAGATGAAGTGGTATTTGGAAAAATAATTTCCCTGTATTTTCTCCAGCTCTGAAAGGGAAGTCTCAGGAAGAAAAAAAGTGAACTACCAGGATACAAACTGCTTTCCTTGACTCAGTTTATAAATTGCACACCTTGTTGGCTTTGGGCAAGGTATTGAATTTTACTTACCTGCAGTAAAGTGTCTGCACTAATGGAAGATTTGGCAGCAATTTGCAGCAGAGCTACAGCATCACTTGTGCTCAAGTTCTCCAGTGTAGGAGTGGGTTTGAGTGCTTACCTGGAGTGCCTACCCTGTACTTCAGGTATTTTAGAGAAACTCAACCTATACGAGGATTTAACCCCAATTACAGCGTTACGCCCTTGCTTTCAGTAGCTGAGGTACATTGATTCCAAGGTTGCCCTATTTTTAGGTTTCTAAGCCTAATGAGTGAGATCCTAGAAAATCTCGAGCTTTATGTAACCCTCTGTTTGGCTCTGTTTGTGGGGCTCCTGGGAATATGCCTGGTGCTTTTTATAAGCAGCTTGCCTCCCTGTAATGGATAGCTGAGATAAATCCTGTTCCTAGAGCGAGCCTGATATTGATGATGACACAAGTGTATGAACAGGGGCTCAACTAAAAATCCATTTTAATTTCAGGCCCCATTAGTGATGCACAGAGAAATCATTATTTGTTAAACAGAAAATAAGGACTGATACCTTTCTGAACCGTTTGTGTTTCAAACCTGAAAGCCAGTGTAATAAAACAGAAACATGTTGATTGATCTTCCTCTTTTTTCATTATTTCTTTAGCGGTTTGAAAAATGAATTGGGAAAAAAAAAAATGAGTAGACTGAGGCGAAAATAAGAAAATGTACTGTGACATGAGATGAGGAGGTCAGAGTGGATTTGTTTCTTCGTTCAAGCTATCATAGTTGTGTTTGGAGCTTGAAATAAGTACTAATCCTCAACTGGTCAGGAAAGTGTAAGTGATCTAAAACAATTCTTAGAAGTTTTTAATGTTCTGCAAAGATTTATTCCTTGCCTAATTGAAGACCTCTGTGTTATTTAAGATTGTGCTGCCTCCTTAAAATCAGCATTATGTGCAACATCTGTGTAGATTTCTCTTGTCCTATCTGGCTTTTCTGAGAAACATTGACCAAATCTTTGGTCTCAGTGGTTTTTTTTAATTCCTGCCATACTTGTTTAATTTTAAAAAGTATAGCATTGGCTTTTCGAGCTATTGAGATAAAATTGAAGCATTTTATCTGAAGTAACTGTTTCTCATTGCTTGGAACAGATCTTAACTAACAGAATCCAAAACACTTGAATCCAAACACTTTTCTGACCTAGCAGAAGTCCTCAAAATGGGAGCAGTCTTAATGACAGCAGGACATTTCAGGAAGGCAAGCTCCCATTAAGGCACATTGAATCATGTAACTGACCTCCAGTTTTCCCTTGTATCTCATTTTTCTCCCTTGAGAGAAACCTTTCAGGGGACACCGTCCTGTCTCTCTCTAAATTACCTCACTTCTCATTGACTTCCAGAGCATCTGGTTTCTGTTAGATTGACATTGCACAGCTTTTCATGCACTGCTGAATTCCTGGTGCTGAACTCCAGCGTGCAGGACACCAAACACTGTGGGATCCAGCACATGGATTTGGTGTGTCCCTAACAGCAAGGTTACCAGAAGTCACATCCTTAAAAAGGAATTCCTTTTTGCCTGAGAGTTTAGGAACACATGGAATTAATTCCACGCTGTCTTCATTGAGCCTCAGGGAGGTGTTGCAGTAACTGCAAAGAGTGGAAGTGCCCAGGTTAAACTGCTGCAGCCAATAAATTCAGGGTGACACAGGGCTCAGCAGCCAAGTCTTTGTGCAGTCTCTCAGGTGGGTTTTAAAACTTAAACCCAGTTACCTTCCTCTGCAGAAACACATATTCTGCTTGCTGAGCTTGCTACTTCAAAGGTATTGAATTTGGTATTGCTTCAGTCACTTAAATATGTCCTAAAAGGTGTATTTTGCTCAGGTTCCTTGGTTGCAGAGTTACCACAATAAATCATGGTAGCATTGACAATATTCAGATGTATTAATTTCCCTTGATATAATTTTCTAGCACAATTAAGACCTTTCTTTGAAGACATAATTATGAAAATCTGGAAACAGCAGGATGCTGTCACGTGTACTTTTTTAATTGCGGGCAGTTTTCACCTTTTTTTTTTTTTAAAGAAAATAATTGCTGTCTTTTTCATGTAGTTCTGTTGTCAAGAATATGGTCTGTGTCCTTATGGGTACATCAGGCAGTGGTACTGTCTTAGGAATGTTTTTGTAGTTTTTTTAATGCTTGAATTACAACTGTATATTTTTCATTCCCTAGTGTCTCTTAAGTGTAAATGTTGTGGTGAAATAATGGGAACAGGGACAAAAGCAAACAAGACAATTATGTTGCTTGCAGCTACATCAGGCCGTGCCATGCTTGGCTGGAATGTCAGTAATACATAAAGTAACAAGTAATGACATTTTTAATATGTGCAAGTTGTATAGAAATGTGTGTGGAATGAGAAGAAATACTTCTGCTGGTGGTGTTGGCAGCATCATTGCCTCAGCATTCTGACGGTTCTGGCTTTGCCAGTGTTCAAAGAATTTGCCTTTCTGAGCTGACTGAACCAGTGTGATTGTGCTCTGGGGATATTCCTAAATTTAAGTTTTGGCAGCTCTTGCAAGTGCTGAGTGTGGGACTGTTTAGAGCAGCTTATGGGTTTAGAGCAGCTTTAGCCCACGGCTTATGGGTGACAAACTACCCTGGTTCTCACTAATGACAGAAATGTAGAAGTCAAAACTGAGGCCGATAGTGAGGCTAAAAGGCAGCATTCCTGTGTTAGCTGAGAGGTGTTGGTGCCCCAAACCAGGCAGGTGCCCTGCTAGTGGTGTCTGACCCTGCTGCTCAGAGGTTTATCAACCTCTTCCTTGGTCCAGATGTTGCTGGAGATAATGCAGCACAGCATTCTACAATCAGCTGCAGCAGTATGAGCTCCTCACTTTATCCAGACACTAATTTTTCTGGAATTTTTGGACATTTTATGCACTGACACAGGCAGTGCTGATACACACTGGTAAGGGAGGTGGTGAATGATCCAAGATTACAACTGAACTGTGTTATGGTGCTTTTGCCAGGCAGCACTGTCCGCAGAAGCTCAAGATTTATCTAACACTTTGCATTATTTGTGAACATCAGTCAACGGTAGAGTTGTAGTGGGCGGTAATGAAAGTAGAACATGACATTTCTTTTCTTTCCTTTCCCCATCTAATAATCTGACCTTTTGCATCACTCTGCTCTAAAGCAGCTGAGTATTTTGAGAGTAAACTGTTTTCCCCCACCCCCACCTTTCACTTTTCCATGTGAAATGGAACAGAAATGCAGGTAAGTGGAGCTGGAAGGGACCTCTGGAAGTCGTTTGGTCAGCCTCTACCTTGGATCAGCTTTGAAGTTTTGTTGGTTTGCTCAAGGTCCTGTCTGGTTGGAGTTGGGATATCCCCAAGGGCAGAGCGTCCCTGTTCTGGTGTTTGACCTCCTTTGTCAGGAAATTATTTTTCGTAGTATCTTGGTGGAATTTCCCCTCCTGCACCTTGTGTGCGCCTCAGGTTGAATCAGTTGGCTCCCAGACACTAGCCCAGTCTAATCCTACCGCTTCCCTTCCAGTTAAACCAGTCTGGCACTGAGGGTTACTGGTGGTCCCATGGGCTAAGCCGGACCTGGAATTGATGCAGGGCCCCTGTTTTGTTCCCTGGAAAAGTTCATTATCCCAGTGCTGGGCTGTGCTCATGTCCTGGGTGGGTGTGAAAACAAAGGGAGGGCCCTGTCCCAAGGAAATGGTTTGTTATGAGGATGTGTTCAGGGGCGCCTGATTGGGATCTTTATTTCCTCTCCAGTCCCGGATATATGGTGCAGCAAGCAACCAATATTATTTCCTGCATGATGTGCCTGGGAAAAAAAAAACCAAACCACTCCAGAAATATCTATTAGTCCTACCCATGTTTCTTTATCTATATAAACAAACTTTAAAGCTCTTTTCCATTCCTCATGACCTTTCTGATTCTTTTTACCTGGTGTTTTCATTTTCTTTTTTTCCTATAAAGCATTAGTTTAATTTTTTTATTTGTTCTTTGTCATGCTAAAGGAAGGAATTTTTTTTCCTGTAGCTCTCTGTGACTTTCTAATGGCAGAATTCAAGAACAGTAATTTTTATTAAAGAGACTTGTAGTTTGCTTGTAAACTTTTGTGGCTTCCTCCTGTGTCTTGTGAGCTGTGACTTTATAACCCAAGCAGGGATATGACACAATATTCTGGGTTACATGTTCTGTGTGTTCCCCACTACCACTCCTGCTTGTGTTGCGTTATTATTAATCTCAAGGAAAATTCAGAGTTTGCTGGGTTTTTGGTGTTGGCCCAGTGATTGAATTTTATTGGGCTGTTGAGAAGAACATAATATCCTTTGGCCACTTGTTTCCAGTTGAAATGAAGCAGTGGGGTCTAGCTAGAAATGTATTTTCCACATGAAAGAAAGAATTTTTTAGGAGATAGAATAAGCAAACTCTTAAAAAATGACGGAACTGTTATAAAGGTGTCAAATTTCTGGTTTATCATGAGAATTTCATTATCTGAAAATTTTAGGCAAAAGATTTAGTAAATCTGTGGCCTCCCTGTATTAGATCTGTGACAGAAGTGTGTTGGCAGTGTCTCCTTTTGTGTTAGCTGGCATCGTTTTCCATGAAGTTGGACAGAAAATATCCTAGGGGTTATATTGAGCCAGGCTGGAGCTTTAGGCTGCTGTTTTATTAAAAACACCACCCAGGCTGCTCTTGCAGCCACACCTGTATTTCTGGGAGCTGCTTCTCTATGCAGCCTGTTCTGAAAACATCCTCTCGTAGCTGCTCACTCGTACACTGAATTTCACTGTGCAAAAGTCCTTTTTCATTCAACATCAGAATTTCTCTCCTGCAGTGCACAAGGTGGGGAAGACAAAGGAGCTCTCACTGCTTGTAACTCAGATGACTCATGGCTCAGTATGTGGGTTCAAAATGCTTTGTAGAGACACTGTCTTTGGTGGATCCATTAAAAATACAGGATTATGATCAAAACTTCATTCAGTCATCTCCAAGAAATGGCAGAATTTTCAGATGCAATTAGAGCACGAGCTCATATTCTTTTGTTCGTGTTTGTTTCTTGGAAATGGATCAAGATTTCGATAAATTCACTTCTCTCCCTTCTCTCCTGCATTTTTCTAAAGAGTTTCATTGCTTCCACTCACCTCAGACCTCATAGTGCACAGTGTCAGCTGGGATTTTTGATGCCCTGAATAATCAATACAAACTGCATTTGCTAAATTATTTCTTTAATGAAATTATATGCACATTCTTTCCATCTTTTGTACATGAGCTTGGAGCAATATATTGAAGCTGAAATTAGTAGGAACTGCAAGTAATGAAACTGTTGTTCACACTTCCCAGGTAGGCAGTACTTAGACAATTTTTTTTTCTTTTGTCTTTATGGTTACAAATCTATGGTTAAAAGTTCTATTTTTCTAGCTAAAGAGTAGCAGAATCTTTCCTTAAGAGAAAGAAATTATTCTCTCTGGTCTTCCTCAGCTCTTTAAAAATGTTTGGCAAGAAATGCCTGTATGTTGCCCAAATTACCCTTAAATATTAAACTGACTTAATTTTAAGGCAGCCCAAAAATTGAACAGCCATCCTTATTTTTTTGTATGGTATAAAAAGCATGGGAAGGGGCTGCCCAAGGAGGTGGTGGAGTCCCTGGAGGTGTCCAAGGAATGCCTGGATGTGGCACTCAGGGCTCTGGGCTGGATGACAAGGTTGGGATCGGTCACACCTTGGAGGGCTTTTCCAGCCTCAGTGGTTCTGTGATACTGGTGTTACTTTCAGTGCAGAGATGTGGTTTTGCCCATTCACAGCTGCTTTTCCCCTTTTAAAAAAAAATTATTGTAGCAGCAATTGTCTGCCTCCTTACATGCGACAGGAATAATTCCATTTTGTGTAAGAAAGCTTTGGCTTAGTAATCATTCACAAGGATGTAATTATCCATTGTTAATTTATTAATATTAATATTTAATTGGATTTTATAATAATTAAACTACCAGTAGTGTCTTAGCTATCCTGTCATCAATCTGCCAACACTTAAACTCTTTCCTGCTTGATTTTCCTTTTAGTACATTCCAACTAACCTTTAGGATTAATTAGTAGTGAAAAAATGGTTCTCCCATAGTTTAGCAGATGACTTTGCACATGTGTGTGTGTGTCTTCCTGGTTCCACCCTTTCCATTTCTTTTTGTATCTAAGCAACTCTGAATGTAAAGCTGTCTTTTTTTAAATTTAAGAATACACAATGCTGCGGCTTCTGTTTTCTGCAAAGATGACCTTTCAGTCCACCATCAGATTAGAACCTTCTTTTGGTTTCGTTTTTGAAAATAGAAAACAGAGACAAAAAGTCTTCTTAACAAGCAGAGTAGATTGTGTGTTGGGATAACTTCCAGTGGTAATGACCACTGGAGATGTAGTTGAAGTTAGCATTGGAATTAGATGTACTAAAGGATAATATTCTCTGGCAAACACCGGTAGAATTTTGGCAAAGTTCTCGTTTGTCAGCACATTTTTGCTGCATTGACTGTGACCAAATTGCAGCGTATAAATCCCAAAAAGGTTCTTTATTGTGGAGTACAAATACTCCTCAATATTAAAGATATGCATATTCAGAAACTATATCCTCTTGGTTCTTGTTATATTGAGCTAAAAGCCTTGGCAGAACTATTTCTTGAAAATTCCCATTACTGGGTTTCAGATACGGACTTGCTGCTCACTTACAGCTCTCTTTAATGACAAACACAACTTGGAAATGGCTTAATTGGATTGTCTGCTTAATAGCATTAGGATTGTTGTGCTGGTTTAGCTGAGCTCTAATGGTCCTTTGCTGGTTAAGAGATCAGTAAAGCAGTAGAATGCAAAGAGAAACTTTAGATTTGAGGGAACATTTGCTCCTCAGAGAACTGCTGCCCTTGAATGAAAAGGAGGGGGCTGCTGAAGAAAACGCTGAATATATTTCTTCTCTCGTTTGACTCAGTTTAGTGGGAATGCTTTATTACTGCTTCATGACTCGTTCAACAACTGCACATTTCAGTTTCTGGTCAGCCCTGAAGTTTGGCACAGACAGCTGTGCCAGCACAGAGAAGATTTTTTGGTTCTATTTGCAGTGTTGGTCCTACAGCTTTAAAAGTGGATCTCTTAGTCACAAACCCCTGGGAAGTGGGAGAATAAACTTCTTGGTGCTCCTTGACACTTTCAGTAAGTAATTTCTGAAAATACAAATTTTGCCAAGGCCCTCATGTATGGAGAGAAGAATCAAAGGAATAAATAACCAAGTGTCCTAGTGGAGAGAAAGGTTAAATTAATTTTGTAGGCCATGGCTTTTAGACATTCTTTATTGAGCAGAAGACTATGGATTGAGTTTGTGTAGGGAGTTGGGTTGTTTAAGATTTCTTCTGGCTCTCAGGGAGTTTCTGCAAATTGTTTGAGATGTCTGGTTCTCCATTAGCTCAATGTCCAGAGAATGCTTCATTGGTCCTCCTCTTTAATGTGATAACAGGAGACTTCTTGGGCTGATAAAATACTCCTTTGTTACAAGTATATAATACATATTTAACAAAATTCCAAGAAGCAGATGGCTAATTAGATAGCTTGGTGATGCTAAGCTGATCATATGTTCCAGCTCTAAAGAAAAATTTAACAAAGCTTCATTTGAATATTTTGAACAGACTTACATAATGTTTTCTAGTTAGTATTAAGTAAGGTGAATGCTTACTGCTGGGATTGTCCACACTGATGTGAAAAGACATCAGAATTCTGTTCCCTACTGGATTGGGGTTATCTGGTGTTTGGCAGTGATTCTCTTCCTTGAGTAACACCATCTAAAGGGGGGTTTGTGGTTATCATTTCACTCTGTGCATTTTCTCATTACCACATCCAAAGTGAAATCAGGTAAATACTAAATATACATGGAAAACTTCACTACTTTTAGTAACATTTCTACCTTGATGATGAAATTCTAAGGCATTATATCATTAGAATAACTTGGTTTTGTGTGGTGTCTTTCTGACTGTATGCCAAGTTGTTTTTGCAGTTAAATTCAGGAAAAGAAAATACTACAAGAAAGTTATGAATAAAAATACTTAGAAAATTATAAGGGATGGAGAAAAAAGGATATTACAAAACTGTGTGAAATTCTTATTTGAAAGTAAATTGAATAAGTGACGTTCACAATGGAAATTTAGGGAAAACAGATATTTCCCTACAGTGAGTGTGTTGTGGAAAAGATGAAGATAAAGTCATATAAGAGATGTGTTTAAAAGGGAAGAAAGAATATCCAGTTAGATAAGTAGGGAAAAGGAATTCTAAAGGTAATGACAGGCAGCTTTGTAATTGGATCTGGGAATGGAGAAGACATTCAATTGCTCATAAGGCTTGTTCTGAAGAATTTTGTTTCCTGAGAGTGATGATATTTTATGGTGCCATAGCTGACTGGATTAAATCCTATTGTATTTGTTACAAAGGTGAACTGAGAACACTTCCTACACAGCATCATGGGCCACAAGAGTAATTTTCTATGGAGGCCAGAACTTAGGAAAGGTTTTCTCATATAATTGATGTGAAGAAATCAGCAAAAGTTCTCCCTTTCCCCTTCCTCCTTTTCATGATCACGCCTTTTCAGTCTCAGGCTTGATAAGCAAAATGAAAGTGGTGATTTGCATTGTTTCCAGTCTTGCAGAGGCAAAAAGTATAAAATACTTGATAATATCTCTGTGTTCTTTAGCCTGATGTGCAGTTTTTCAAGGCTTTTTGCAAGACAAATTAAAATTCAGACTTTTAGAATGACCTCAGAAAAAAACCAAGCTACTGTTTCCTTGCAATCCAGTTGCTCGTCTGCCTCTCCACAGAAGATTTTCGAATTCCAGCCTCAAAAGAAGGGAACACTGTTGGCACACAAATTAGTGCTGTATTAACACTTTGGATTTCATTTAAAGTAGTCTGTCTAGGCAGGGTCAGGAGCGTTATTTGCAATAACCTCCCAGCCTTACTTTTTGGTGCCAGGTGACTGAACAGGGCTGCTGCTGTCCTGTACAGTGGGGCATGGCTTGGCTCTTCTGAACCACACATGAGGAGAGGGAGAAGATATTTGCCTCTCTCTTTTAACTGATTTCCTCTATCCTTCTCCAACAAGCTGTCAGTGGAATGTTTGCCCTAGTTTTCTTTGTCATATGTAGAGGTAGTGGGTTGGCTGTTCAAAGCTGGCAGGAATCAGCAGATTTTCTGCCAATAAGGAGAATTCAGATGCCATAGATGCCTTAGAATATTGGGGGAAGCAGTGGGATTCATGCTCTGAATTGCATTTATAGGGCAGTCACCGCCCAAGTACTTGGACACTGAAGAGTTGTTTTTCCATATGGAACTTTCACTGTATTATTCTCTGTAAATGTTAAGCCAGTGGTTCTGTAACATTTCCTAATTCAGTTATAGTTCCATAATTCATTGAATTTGGTTTTAGCTATCATCTAGAAATGATTGAAAAAAAATTCCCTTACCATTCAAACAGACTCCTATATCCTAATTTTACACGAACTCAGCACTGGTGTTTTTTTCACAAAAGAACAGATTGGAGTTAGAGGAACAACGTGAGTCCACACAAAACAGACAAGACTGGCTCAGCACTGATTCCTATTTGCTCCTGCTACCTTGGAAACAAAGGACGGCATGACAACAAAAGCAATTCAGGAAGAAAGGTTAAACCTCCAAAACATTTGAAATATATTCTTGTGGGGAAAATCCTCCTGTGTTTCAGGATGGATTTTCAAGTTTTAGTGTATGTAGATAAGAATTGTCTGTTTCTCTGAACCTCATTTTAGGCTGAAATCAAGACTTCTAACTAGAAATATAAAGAGCTGATTTTAATGTATCAATACTTGAAATACTAAATTTGAAGAACTAAAGGAAAAAGGTCTGAGGTCTATCTGCAGCTAAAAATAATTTTTAGTCTGATCCATTCAGGGGTTTTTCTGGAAATTTTTGGTCAAAAACTTAATGAAACCAAGTGTTTTAGAATCTTGTATGGATGGAATTAAAGGTAGGGGCCATAACGATTTGGAGTTGTAGTCCATCAGTGTTCTTAGCCAAGTTGCTGCATTTTTTCTTGGTCCTGCAGTGCTCTGAGGTCAGCGTGGCACAGCAGTGAGGATCACACACCTCGTGCTGCACCTGGGGGGAGGTTCTGGAGACTGTGTTCATCCTTCTGGTCCTTCTGTGTCCTGAGGGGCCTCCTACCTGAAGCTGGGGACAGCAACCCCCATACCCTGGCCGTGAGCATACAATTAATGTTCTTGGAAGTGTTTGGGTTTTTTTTAAATTACTGTTTTCTGGTTTTACTTGTACTGCTCCCTGTTTTATTGTTCAGATCTCTGTTCTGCAGTTGTCTGTCTTGATTTCCCTAATAACCCAATTTATCCAGGGTAAGGATACTAAAGACAAATATCAAAATACGTCAAAAATCAAATGCTTGAGCTCACATTCAGAATGGGCTCTCTGTAGAAGGGAGCAGCATAATAGCTTTCAAGAAAAATGGAATTTTAAACATTTATTTTTATAAGAAGTTCACTTAGGTAGGTGTAAGCTCCCTAGTTCATTGACACTTTTGCTGTTTGGTTAGGTCATTCAAAGGCTATGCCAAAAGACTAAAGAAAGGAGGTATTTATGTTTTGAATAAACAGTTCTGGTGTACTTTCAAGGTCTCTTTATTCATGATGAGGCAGCAGTGAGGTGAACAAACAGTGTTTGCTTCCCTTTTCAGTTCATCCTCCAGAAGGGCTTTTCTTATTTGGTTGGGCTCTTTCAGTGCAGTCACCCAGCAACTTCCAAGGGCCTTTGACTCAGGCATGAGTCTCTAAATGCAAAACCAGACAGGAAGCAAGGGTCCTTAGAAAACCAAAACGGAGAAACTGCGAGTCCTGAAGTTCTGCTGCAACTCAGTAACGAGCCATTAGAATTGTACTTTAATTCTTAAATACACATTTCCTATAAGGACCAAAAACTTTTAAGATTTTTTTTTTGAAGCCATTTGCAAATTACCACGCTACCAAACATAGTTTGGGAACCATGCACATGTTACAATAGTACATCTCTCCATATGTCCACATCTTTTACAAATTAGGATAATCTAATACTAAAATACAGGTTTAAACTTCCCAAATTGAAGGTAGAAAAAAGTTTCCAGCAGGAAACCCTTGCATTAATTTGATTCTAATTTTAACAACTACATCTTCATGCTCCAACGAGCTTTTCTGCAACTGTCACAAGGAAATTTTCTTTTTATTGCCACACAAAAGTGAAGTACTATAATTCAAAAGATAAAATGTATTCCAGGTCGATTTTAGCAGACCTCATTTAGAAATTGAAAAACCTGTATTTAGAAATTGAAAGGAAAGAAAGGGAAAAGAATGTCAAAAGTAAAACAGAAAATGTAGGAATTATTATGGTACATAAGGTCTCTCCTGGAATTGGCACAAGCTGCACTCCACCAATAGTTCATTTTAAAATTTAGTCATGGTCATCACTTGGATGGTTTTGTCAGGAATTCTTTTTAAAAACACAGTAAATATGTCTGTTCTGCCCATTTGTCCATATTTGGGAACACTTGAATGTTCCTTCTCTAAAGTAGTATACTATGCATACTAGAAAAGGGCATTTGTTACCTTTTAGGTATAATAAGAAATTATTATCAAGACTTAAAAACAAGACTTTGAGGTATAAATGCAAGACTCTGAATTGTTAAAGAAAACGAACCAAAATTTTCTTTAACTCCTCTGGTTTTCATCAAGGCATTTCTAATCTAAGGGGCTCCCAGTGCAAGGAGCTTTTATTTGTCTCCGTGGCTGTACCTGTCACAGCAACTTGGCATTTTGCAGGGAACTAATAATGGAAATGGCATTCTGCTGGAGTCTGTCTGCCCCACACAGCAAGAGCATCCAGGGCTTCAAGTCCATCACTTCAAGTGCATTTTTGCTGTTTTAAAATTCAACCCACATGCACTGGACTAACATTAAATTGTTTGGGGGTTTTCCCTTGCTACATCTGGGGAGACGATGGTGGTTTCCTTCTCCCACCCAGCAAAATTCACCCTGTTAACATCCTCTGCAAAGTGATGACTTTGTGGTCAGAACTTGGAAAATGCTTGAAATGTCTCTCAGTCGGAGTTGTTATAGTTCTGTTCCCTCAGATCACTGAAGTGTTTCATATATTTGTGGAAAGGAAGAAACCTCGAGAGTAGTTTCAGCCTTTTCTCCCTGATACTGAACTAAAGCATAAATATCCTTTGGTTACTTGGATCTCTTTGTCAGCCCTTCTTTTCTTACTCAACCATTGAAGCATTCAAACTTCACATATTTCTGATGGAACTTCTTTAGAATAATGTTTAGAACAAGTTTTTTACTGGAAAATTACTGAAAAAATGTTCATTTCAATCTATAGTGGAAATTAGTTAAAAAGGGAACTATATTAGTCATTAACACCAATCACATTTTACAGAAAACCTCCTTTTTTAAAAAAATTTTTTTTGGCATGCATTTCTTCACAGTGCTTCCCACTGTAATTGTTCTGTTAAAATGCCATTTTATTAGACCTAAAACAAGAATTCCTTGAAAATATCTTTACTATGTAGCACCTAGAATCTGGCTTCAAGACTTGCTGCTTACAAACTTCCTGCTGCCTGATGTTGAACTGAGGTGGGGAATAATCCTGCATCCAGCCAGATCCATGGCTGTCAGCAGAAGTCATCACTGAACTGAATTAAATGACGAGATTTAGACTGGGATATAACCACCAGGAAGGCTCCTTGTGTTTTGGTTACAGACCTTGTTTATATTTTCCCTGGATCATTCTTAAAACTGATCTATTACAGGTGAAAATCAACTTCAGAGTTCATCTTAATAGGGAAGCGAGAAAAATCCCCAGAAAAATAGAAATGTAGAACCCTCCTCTAGTCTAAATGTCCTGTTGATACCCTGATATAAAAGATCAGCCACAGCAAGGAGAGGTTTGCTGCCTGAATGTATTCATTTTAGAGGAAAATGGTAAGGGAAAAATGAATGCATTTTTGAGAATGTGGTAAGGGAAAAATTACAAACATGAAGAGGCAAAGGATGGTAGGAGTCATATTTTTCCAGGAAATTACTTAAACTGGTGTGAGAGAGGATCATTCATGATGGGACTCGGGTGAAGGGAAATACACAACTCTATATTCTGCAGTCAAATTCTTTCTCAGTCTGTCGAGGGCCATGAATGAAACATTCATACTTTGAATGAACATGTTGTCCCTGAAGACAGTCATGTTTTGAGCAGAATAAAAATAGTAGTTGAAAGAATGGAAAAGAGTATCAAGTGCATTAAGCAAAGGAACAAAAATTTCATGCTACAGAGCAGAGCTGATTTCAAGTTTTTGTTATAATATAAGTTTTGTTATAAGCTTTGGGAGGTTTTCTGTTGCACCTTCTGTGTGCTGGAACAGGCCCATAAAGTCCTAAAAATGAATTTTAAAAAAGAATAAAAAAGAATATTTTGGCAGCCAAGTCACTCTGCTGCCACAAAGCACGCACTGAGGGAGGATAATTTCTGCACCTCAGACTGAGGTGAGCTGTTATTCCATCCTCAGGCCTCTGGGTTCTTCTTCCCTGTGTTGCCCAGATTGTGCAACAGTAAAGTCCTCATGCTTTCTTTTAGTTTGGAGACCTGGGAGAGTTTTTAAATGGAGTTTTCAATTACTGTTTCTGTTGGGCATTACGGAGAGAAGGGATTGGAATATGAGGTTAACGCTATGACCTGCTGATTGCTTTTTGTAGAAAAGCCTGTTATTCAAACTGGAAATTCCACAGGGATAGAAGTACTGAGTAAGTGACCCACGATACACAGTGTACACTGGACCTCTATTATCTTTGTGATACAAATGATGTATTAATAGTTTAAATGATTAAAACAAAATTACATTAGCAGGAAGTAATCAGTGAAATGCATCCTTACTTAAATCTGCTAAACCTACTAATACTTTTTTGGCTTTTAGTGCTCACTGATGCAGCAGTGTAAATTTGATGCAGCATGCAGTCCAAAAGCTTCTTAGGCTCTTTTAATCTTAAAACCATGAAATGATGCAACTGCCCAATGCGTTGCTTCTTTTGAGGGACAGGTTCCTTGCTATAAATGAAGACCTATCACATAAGCACAGATTTCCACTTGGAAATTCAAATTTCTTACCAGGTAATCCAAAAACTGCATTGCTAATGTGTGTAGTGCCTGGCTGCTCTCAGGGTTTGGGCAGCCATACAAAGAGAAAATACATTAATTCTCCTCATGAAAAACAGTAATAGCAGAAGTTACACCACAACCTCTGGCTCCATTTTATTTTCATCTTGGAATTTCTCTGCAGAGCACGGTCAGACAGTACTGGTTTGTGAATTTGTAAATTTAAAGGCAGTTTGTAAATTTGAACACTTCCAAAAATTGTTAAATTTCCCCTACCTGAAATTGTTAAATATTGATAAAAAGGTACATATAAGTTGAACTTATTTCATTCCTGCTAACCTAGTATATTGTATAAAAAGGTGTACGTTTCATAGGTAACAGCCACTACCTTGTCTAGTAGCCAAGAGCCCAAAAATCTGAAGTTCTGAAACATTTAGATGGGCAGAGGCTTCCTATGAGTCCTGTTAAGCCTGTGGTAAGTGCTGCACATAACTCAATACCAGAGAACACGGAGTATCACCAATTTTCATTAAATTGAGAGATATCAGTTAGAAAACTTAATGGCAAAGCTTGCAACCAGGAAAAGTTAGAGTATATTTTCCCCATCAGATAGAAAAGAGGCAATTAAGACATCATCTGGGTCAATGAATGAGTCTAGACACACTAATAGCCACCGGGGAATTTGCATCTATTCTTCCAGTGTGCATAATACGGCCAGAAATCAGTCCAAAAAGGGAAGGAATGAACTGAAAAGGCTGAAAGTCAGTGTGGTCTATTTATAGGGGACTTTGGTTTGCCTGTCCTTACACACACCCAGGTCCTAAACGAGCTCCCTGCAGCTCCCTCTGTGTTTGGAGCGAGGCCTCAAAGGCGCTGTGGTCAATGCCTGAGCCCTCGCTGTGTGGAAGGAAGGCAGCACTCAGACTCCAGAACAGAGAGAAAGAAGTTTTTAACCTCAAACCCCAGCACAGAAATCTTCAGTGAGCGTGGTGCTAATGGAGGGAGGAGGCACAAGGCAGAGCATCGGTTCTTGCTTGGTCCCAGCAGCAGCACAGGGGATCCTCCTGGCTCAGGGCAGAGCCAGGCACACCATCCTCAGCCAAGCAGCAGGAGCTGGCTCGGGGCTCAGTGCATACACAGATTATCTTATTAATTTAAACCTTATTTTATTTTTTCCAACCTATACCATGAAATTAATCTGCTCACATTTAAATGCCAACGTTGTAAATGTTACACTGAGACATGTCTTGGATCCCTTTGTAGCCTGTGGAGAGGAGTGAGCTCTGCTCAGATGTGATTAATCTCATCCTAAAGAATTTTTTTTAAGAGAGTAGTATCCATCTTTTCTAATGGGGGACTTTTCCACATAATGCAAGCAATTTATATCAGGATGAAGCACTGCTTTTAACAAACAGGCCTGCTTCCCTCCACTGATTACAAAGCCGTGAGCTCAAACAAATACAACCTCTGTTCAATGTCTCAACGTGCACATGGGATAAATCCCACTGGTGCTCATTTATAAACCTGTAATAATTGGTCAAGTCAAGACAGCTCCCCCCTCCTATGATTGCTGAATCATAATGCTCCAGCCAGGAAGGAGAACAATTTTATTTACAAAGAAATGTCAGCAGTAAATAAGGGAGAAACCAAGTCGTGTGTTGCTCAGCAAAAGTGAAAACCTGGCTTTCTGTTTTGACAGTGTCCATTAGCTGAGCAGGGAGAGCTCTGTTCACGTGGTGTTTGGAGGAGCTGGGATGGCATTAACACAAATTTTTTTACACCAGTGTGAGCACTGTGCACAGGAAGCCATCACGTGAACAGAAATGCTTTTTCCTCTTAAAGCAAAACAAGCTTTATTGTAAATTCCTTGCTAACAGAATGATAAACATGTACAGCATTGCTGGAAGTAGAGTTTAAATGCACAAAGTATGCTGGGAGGGGTCATTCACTGAGAAGGCTGAAAGTCTCTTGAGGATGCTGAGGCTTTAATAATTCCTGAATCAAATTGAATCGCTACCTTGAAGTAGGAATAATTTTCCCCATGGAAGAGATGGTGTGGGGTTTCATTTTTGTCCTTTTTTTTTGCCATAGGCCACTTTTAAAACCCTTTAACCAAGTCTTACACATAAGATCCTGAAATGAAGATGCCAACAGAAAGCATGACAGGCCAATTTGTATTGTACAAAAGTTCCTGAAAACAAGCTAAAATCTGCATCTCTGTAAATCAGAACAGTGTGTGCCAGCTGCTGTCAAAACAACACAAGTATAATAGAAGTTTGACAGGTTTTGGTTGCATCTTACTCCAAAAAACTGAGCTAGTTAATGCACAACATAAACTGCTACAAAGTTAAACTCTTACTTATGTTGGGTTTTTTTGTTCATATTTGTTTTACATCAAATGACTAATTTACAAGTGCTATGAAGTGTAAAGAGCCAGTATTTTGATCCACATGGGGTTTTTTTGAAGGCGTAGGTCTGGCTCTTTTCATTTTCTTTTGGTAATGAGTCCAGTGAACTCGCAGTATCCCATTTGTCACTAATCCACATCAGCCTCCTTTTTTTCCCCTCTCCGCAAGGTTTGGTGATTCACTGACTCTTGGAAGGGAGCCGAACCCAGCTGGCAATGCCTTGTGGCAGGAGACCACTCATCTAATCAATATCCTTCCATATTCCTTATATTCAGCATGTACTTATCAAATCTGTTAACAGCAGCACGACATGAATTTCCTGATGCAGCTTTGTTTGACAGCAGTGGTGAAAGGTCATCTTTCCTGGTAGGGTTTGGGGAATAGGAGCTTTTTGATGAAGCATTTTCCTGCAGGGGGCAACCCTGAGGGCCCTGCAGTGCTGGCTCCCAACTGAACTGAAGGAAAACAGTTGAGTGTGTGCCAGGTTTAGATTCAGGTGAGACATTAGGAGGAAATTCTTGAAGGGTGGGGAGGGCCTGGCACAGGGTGCCCAGAGAAGCTGTGGCTGCCCCTGGATCCCTGGAAGTGTCCAAGGCCAGGTTGGACGGGGCTTGGAGGCCCTGGGATAGTGGAAGGTGTCCCTGCCCGTGGGTGGATGAGATGATTTTTAAGATCCTACCCAACCAAAACCTTTCCATGATTCTTTGAGTCTATGTCCCGTGAAAAGGCTTTCCTTACTGTATTAAGCATTAGGAATATATGTTGGGATGAAGCTTTGTTTCATGCAACCTGTACAAGAACTTGACACTTCTTATAAATATCTTGCCATTAAAATAGGTTTGGGGGTTTTTTTGGTCCTATTAATGACAGCAAAAATGGAATTAATGGAAGAGCTAAAGGAGAGCTGAATAACAGATTCAGCTGGAATTTCTTAGTCATGTAAAATGTTCTTATTAGATTAAAGTATTAAAAAATCCCAAAAAGCTCAGAGATTTGCATTTTCCTTTAATGGTTTATTTTGAGCTTCCATTGAAGCAGATACACTTTCAGCAGATTGACTTAAATGGCAGTTGGGTAATAGAGCAAGAAGAAAAACCATAATCTTTTTCTTTGGAGCAGAGAGTCATTCAAAGCTGAAATATGACTAATTACCACAAGTGAACTTGTGATACCCCTTGCACTTGTTAATAGACTTACTGTGTTAATGTCTCTGTGAATGGATGTAAAACCCAAACAAAGAAAAAAAGCCCTTTTTGTATTTTTAAGACATAAATACAATCTTTTGTTGTCCCTCGCAGACAAAAAAATAAATGTGTGAAATACCAGTTTACACCACACAGCAGTAGTTTAAAAGAAAACTTCATAATTTTTGTGGCTTTTCTACAAAAGCTTAACATAACTGAAATAGTTTAAATTGCTTTAAAAACTCTGTTTTAGAGAAATGGGAATGTGCTGTGAGAAGAATGAAGTTCCATTATGCAGCAGGGAAATGAACCATGAATTCCTGATTACAGCAATACCTGGCATTACTATTATCAGTTGTAGTGTCAGCTGTTGCTTAGCAGAAGTATGTCCAAGAAGAAAATGTAAAAAAACCCTTTTAATTCTACAGTTGAACCTTCAGGAAGTGCAGAAAGGGAGCAAATCTGAAGGCATGGCAAGGAAGGAACTGGGCTCTGTCCTCAGCAGGGTCGGTGCAAGCTGTCAGTGCCGCACATTTTAAAAATAATAGAACACATTCTTTCTGTTCGTTGTTTTTTGTTACTCATCTTCAATTTGTTCCAGATTCTGAGTCACTTTCATAAATCTGTTTTTAATGAGTTTTAGCTACTCAATGAGTTTCAGAACAAATGCACCTTTTGGGTTTTTAGCTGTAGAAATCCTCACCAACCGCAGCTCCTGTAACTCAGGCAGCCTAGGATTCAACAATTAGTTAAACAATTAATACCAAGTCCGACCTTTGGCTCTAGGGGTGTATAATGTTAAAGGGCAAGATGTGGCTGGGGAAATGGGGCAAAATCCCGGATAGGAATTTTCCTCTTGATTTCTGTTGTGAAGATGCTGAGTCTTTGGTGAAGGCTCTGGTGTCCTTCCACAACCCAGGTCAGCTGCTCCAACCTGGAAGGAGCCTGGCCCCACCCTGGAGCTGCAGGTCAGGCATTCCCTGGCTGATTTCCTGCACACCAATCCTTTCCTGGGCAGTGACTTGGACTATTTTGCTGCATCAGCATAAAAGCTGTGCTAATGTGCCCAGGAGGGAATGCTTGAATAAGAAAATGCCTTTGTGCCACTCATCCAGGAGTGTCTGCACAAGGAAGGGTCTGGTCCAGGGCAGGAATGAGCAGCTGGGGAGTGGGGCAGGTCCCAGAAATGTTTCCTTCAGCAGAGCTGCTGCTTTGTGCCCGTGTGAAGCAGCTATGGAACCACAGACTAACACTCTCTTCTTCAGCAGAGTTTGACAGGCTGAGGTTGTTTTTAGCTTGTTTTCTGCCCATCAGGCACAGTCACAGGAGACTTCTTGCTGCACTGAAACTGTGAGTTTTGGATGTTGTAGCTTTGCCCTCCGATTTGAATGGCTGTTTTCACCCAGACTGGTGAAGAAATTAATTTTCTAAAGCAGCTTTCTATGGAAAGAGTCTGGCTGAAGTCTTTTGTGACCTCTCACATTCTCTCCCTCTCTCCTGGCCATTTGCCTAAGACAGTTTAGTCCTGTCTGCAGCCCCATTCTCCACTGATTTTAGGAATGACATATTTGCAAATTAATCATGACAGCTTTAAAGCAAAGTTCCAGCTACAGTGAAAATCCACGGTGCATCCAGGTATTAATGTAAGTTTGATCTCTTCTCTAGTAGTTTGTTGATTTGTATGATACTATTCTGCGTGTGGGATGCACTTGTTCAAACTTTAGAGCCTGAACTTACTTGTACATTTATCATACTCCTTCAGCATAATTCATGCAGAATTTGTCTGTTTGTATGCCACTTGTAGCCTCCTGGAATTTGTTATTTTCCATCCACATTTCTAACAGTGTCACATTGTTTATGGAGAGAACATGCAGTTTTCCATAAATCACTTGCTTTCATACAGTTTTACTGCATTATTTTACTCCATTTGTGAAGGATTTAAGCACCCTGCAGTGTGCAGCATTACAAGGCATAAAGTGATTGAAAATAAAAACTATTTTTGGCTGAAATAAAGGAATATTCACCATCAGAAATATGAAACAGCACTTAAGTGTGGGTGAGATGTAATGAATGAGCTGCATTATATAAAAGGGTGTTACTCAGGCTATTAATTATAAGGACTTAAATTCAAATCTTGCAAGGGAAAAAGTGGCTTTTTTATCTTGCTCCAGACTAGCCACGGAATGATCTGTTTTTCCAAACTGAGGTCTAAGGAGAAACATTGCCAAGTAGAGGCATTGATCCATTAGAACTTGGACATTTAACACTGAATATCTGAATTCTGTTATTTGGGAAGCAGGAGGTGTGAACACATAGGTAGGAGCTCTGAGGAAACTGCTGAAGTGGGGTGACTTGCCCCAGTCTCCCTGGATCATGTACCCTGTCCAATAAACCTCGAGGTTTTGTCCTGCTTTCAGTTTTCTTCTTTTCCTATTGTCACTGCCTGGGTTTTAGAGCAAAGAAACCTGGTCTCCCTGAAGTGCTTTAATTTTGGTCTCTGTGTCTTTTCACTACGGACTCTTGGGAACTGCTCACCAGTGCTGCTTACACATGTTCTTTGCCACGATTTTTTTTTTCTTGCATTTGTGGTTGTGCCCTTGCACACATGGACACAGTTCTCCTCCCAGAGGGGGTTTGGCCATGTGGCACCTGGCTGGCAGCAGCCCCTGAGCTGTGCTGCCCTGCAGGGCCGTGCCTGTGTGTTCTGTGTCAGTGACTGACTGCTCCCAGATGTCACTTTGGGGTTGCATGCCTAAACAAGTGCCTGGGTTCTGGTGGTTGGGGCTTTTTTTCCTTCTTTCCCCTAACTCACTGGAGTCTGGGAGAGTGCTGCAGTTAAGCAGAGAGCCCAGTGATACATTTCTGACATGTATTTAATTCTTCCTGCAAAAAAATGGGCCCCTTTTAACTTATCCACAGACCTAGCAGGGTGATTTATATGAACACCTCTAGCAATGACTTATCACTTAAAATGGATACATCCACTAGTACTTTTATTAGTTCTGGAATAATACGATATCTCAGGCACCCACAAGTGTATTATGGAGATTCTGTAAAGCTGTAGTTTCTGTAAAGCTGTAGTTTCTAATTATGTTAAATACGTGTTGTAAAAAAATGCATTGCTTTGTTGCACTGTAAATAAGAAGGGGGACAGTTAGGGAGGGGAAATAGTTATTATTTAGATCAGACAAACTTTAAAGTCCAAAAGGAAGTGGTTTCAGTGGTTTCTTTTGTATTCATAAAGTTGCTATATTTTTAAACTCCTGTGAAACGTAGAAGGATTTCTTATTTTATCTGTTAGTAGTCAGAGCTTCTAAGAACTGTCAACCCGAAGCTCAAATTTTGGCTTTTGTTTTCCTTACCAAGTTATAGACTTGATGTTCAATTACAGACTGCTTTAATTTTTTCAGTTGCCTTTGTGCCTTTTTGACCTGACTTCTAAAGTGCCGATGCCATCCAGTAAAGCCTTGAACAAAACCACTCTGCAGAGACAGTAATGACAGAAATTGATTTGCCTCACTTTTGCTCTGCAGACCCTTAATCCATGTTCTGTGGTGAGTGGGAATGAGTTGAAATCTCATCTTTCTTGTTATTTTTTTAAATTTTGGGTTGAATCATGGCTTACTGAATTCCAGGCCCTTACTGCTGCTTGAAAATTCTTGGCCTGTTGGAAGCAATATTCTCAGATGAATGTCAGCTAATTTGTCACTGACATTCATGCCTCATTTTTTATTTGTCCTAATATATTGCTTTTAGTAAATATATGGAGACAGAATAGTGTTTGCCTTTCCATATCATGAGAACACAGTCTCTCTGACAGGAACTAAGAAATGCTGTTTATATTGCTGCTTCAGTGAGCCAGGAAGGACTGCACAAATATGTCATGAGCATGCAGTGGAAAAGGCTCTCATACAATTTTCACAGTCAGGGTTTTATATGACTTGGTAACAAGAATAACCATGATTGTTACTAAGAATTAAGAGCTCAAATGTAGATCAAATTTTGGGGAGCATTTTGAGATAATTATCGGGTTCTAGGAGTGCTGTCTCTGCTTAAAAATGCTTTGAAATCTTTGTCAGCCACGTGGACAAAGTGAAGAAATCATCTCAGTTCTCTGACCTAATCATGCCGGAAGGACTGAGTTTCAACATTGATACAGGTTTTTATCAGGTGGATACTTTCCCTAGCATAAATCTAGGCTACTCTGGTGGTCCTGCAGTGCTGGTTTTGTGCTGTGTGAGCTTCCATGTGCTGTGTATTGAGCTAACTTGGGGCACTGCTCCAGCTAAAACCTAACATTGCCAAAAAAAATGGACCATGTAAGTGTTTAGACACAGGAACAAGAAGGCAGGTCCACTGGTTCTGACAGCAATGTGCCATTTGTCAAATTAAAGTGGTCAGTCACTTAACCATGACTTAAGAAATCATCGCTCTGTCATCTCTGAGTGCTGAGGATGTGCTTCCCCAGGAGTGCAAACAGCTGAGCTGGCCAAGCACTGGGAGCCAGGGTGTGGGAACGCAGGAGGGCTTTGCATGCAAGCCTAATGCCGGGTTCATAGACTGATGGGTACAGGCTGTTCAAATTGTCCCAATTCCTGCTCAAAATGTACCTTTAAAAGTTACAGAGAATATAGAGAGAGTGTTCACAAGAGCCTGTAGTAACTGGACAAGAGGGAATGGCTTCAAACTGATCAAAGGTTTAAATTAGAGATTAGGAGGAAAATCCTTTCCTGTGAGGTGTGGAGGCCCTGGCACAGGGTGCCCAGAGCAGCTGTGGCTGCCCCTGGATCACAAGCCAGGCTGGATGGGGCTTGGAGCACTGTGGGATAGTGGAAGGTGTCCCTGCCCGTGGCACAGGGTGGGACGAGATGATTTTAAAGTCCCTTCCAACCCAAACCTGTCTATGGTTCTGTGGTTCTACCTGGTGAAACATTCCAGTGACTGTTGCCATAGGGTTTTCTTGCTGCAAACCTCCCATCTCAACTCCTTCTTTGTTTTGAATTTTTTTTTTCATTAAATGGTTTACAGCAAATATAAATAATTTGTTCATAATTAAATGACATGTTTCCATGGTTTCGTATTTTGTTATTTATGTACTGCCAACCTCTGAGCCCACAGGTATTTCTTATAAATACCACTTTTGCTACTGGAATGAATTACTGTAACTTACGTCTTTTAGTCAACCATGTAATTTTGATAACTTCCAAACCTACAAAATTAATCTGCTTGTTATGAATAAATAAAATACCCACCAAACATACTGTGAAAAAGAAATCTGGGGGTGAATTTTCTTCATTCTTCAATTCTTTAATTGGCTTCCCAATGTGTGTGTTGTCTCATGTGTTGTCTTACATTGGCAACAAATTTCTAACTGTAATCAGTCTAATATAGAATTTAATTTTTTTTGCGTATGTTGTTTTTCTTCCTGAGAAGTTGCAGTTTCTTTGAGATGAAATGTTTGCAGTGACTGATGAGAGCAGGAAAGCGATATTGAAGTTTCTAGCAGATGACCCTTTAATAAGATGTATGTAATTGGATAAGACTTGCAACAAATATTGGGCATCTGTTGGGTAACATGGAAATAATGAAGAGAAACAGGAACTGGAAAAATCTTTAATTAACAAAACCTCTTCAATTTCTTGATATAATGCTACTGCTGAAACAGAATTGGTGGGTAGGATTAAAGAAACCAGCCTGAATTCTTTGAGAAAAGTGTCTAAAGGAATTATTAGTTGGTTTTATTAGTAACCCTTATGTGCAAAAGGAGCTGAACTTGATCATTTTCCTCGATATTCTTTGAAAATTTCAGCCGTGTCTTTCGAACCTTTCTGTTTTAAAATGCTTTTCTCTATTCAAGAGACACTTTTGGTGGGTTTAGACAGGCAGAGAATAATTACTGGCAAAACAAACCAAAATAAAGTGTGTTTTCTTGGAATGGAACATGTGGAGGCCTCAGGGCAAGGATGGCAGGAGGCTGCTGGCTGTTTGTGAGGCTGTAGTCATCCAAAAACCTGGAGAGGAGAGGAGGTGAGAGGCTCATTACCATAGACCAACACAAGTTGCTGCTGTGTGACACTTTCTTCTGACACCATCCCACCCCCTGCTTTGCACCTTCCAGTGGATCACTTCACATATGAAGTAATCTGGTGATCATCTGTCACCTTGAAGCCTTTCAACTCTCCTCACCTAAATCTTCAGTCAAGATTGTGTCCAAACAGGTACTGCAGAAAGTTTATTTCTTGCAGTTCAGTACTCAGGGTATGGCTCTGTTCATATTTCAAACAGCTTGTTCAGTGTCCTCCTGGCCTCCCTTCTTGCCATGCTGAAGAAAAATAAACATTATTTGGCACTAATGGAATTAGTGTATGGCTTGTGTTTACTGACAAGGGAGATTCATTAGTTTTGTTAGCATGTTTTAGGGTTTTCTCAAACACAACTGAAAGCCTGGACTTAAATTCAAAATATCCCCAAATACTTTAATGTTCAGCTCTTGGCATTCAGATCTGGCGCTTCATTTGTTGTATTGGTGTCCTTACAAATCGTACTCGCAGGAAATGTTTTGGTTTACAGCCATCAGTACGTCAGTATCATTAAATTGTGAAGTAAAATGCTACGAAAAACAAGCTACAAGGCTGGTGCTAAAGAACTCATGGTAAAACCTCACCGGTGTACCAGTGTGCTTTCCTTATTCCATCAGTTTTCCAGGCTTGGAGCTGCGAGTGGGTTCAGTCATTCCTTCGGAGCGTGGCATGGGCTGCGTTCAATTGACTGTGCGGGTGATTTAACGTGAGATGAAAGATTAAGAAGTCACACAAGTCTTTCAGATGTTTGTGTTCTGTGCATTCAAGTTCCCCTGAGTGAACAGTGCAGTTTTCAGCTCGGTTGGCAGCAAGGAACAGCTCTGCCCACGGCAGCTCCTGGGGCCGTGGTCCGCCGAGCTGGTCCCGAGCTCAGGGGGTGGAGGCAGAATTGGGAGAAGGCGCCAGGGGATAGTGGCTGGTCTTGTAAGAGCAAAGCCATTGCACTTGCTCTTAGTTGTGGGGAGCATTTACTCACTGAGCACCTCATTTTTTCATGTTGCATGATGTGACTTCGTGAGCCTGTGTCTTGTAGTAGAGGCTGTCACCATGATTTAACGAAAGCTCTTTGCTTTCTGTCGGTGTCTGGAATTCCAGCTGTATTGCAAAACAAAATGCAACCCAACAGGCGCATTCTGGAGATTTGGTTTCATCTCTTATCCCATCATTTTATACAGCCTTAAACTATGTACAGCCTGTGCTGCTTCCTCCTGCTCCCTTTCCCAGCCCATGGTTTTTTGTGCTGGTTGATGCATCAAACTGAAGGAGCTGCGCTGTTTAAGACATCCCGTTTCTGCGATTGGGGTCATCACTGAAATAGGTGCAAAATCTGAAGAACTACTGCTCAGCGTTCACAGGAAACAGTTCTGGGCTCTCCTATTGTGTTAGCTCTTTAATTGGAAGAGCTGTGCTGTTCCTCACTGCTGTGCCTGTGCTCAGCTCCAGAGCAGATGAGAGCAGCACCCAGAAGGGCTTTGTGGCTGGCAGAAAACACATTAACAGCAGCAGGTTCTCAAACTGAAGTGAATTCAAGCTGCAGAAGCGATAGAAAGAGTCTGTGATTGTGGGTCACCTTTTTTGTTGGTACAAGTTCTCAAAATAGCTTTTTCAGCACCATTTTTGATAGATGATTTCTGGGTTATTATTCATTTATAAAATGGGACAACTCAAAGGAGGGAGATTAATGGCTTTGTGAAATTTTAGCAAGGGCTTTACATGGAAACAGTGATCTCTGTCTCAGAAAGTATTTAATTAATAGGTAGATTGAAACAGTGCTGAATATTTCATATTACATTAAGTCCTTTAATATTTTGAAACTCTTCCTCAGTTTTGCAAATACTGTGCTGCAGTTTTAGTAGAATAAACTGTATCATGTACCTTCTTTTTCCTGTAATGGAAGACAGAAATGACAAACCGGTATAATATGTACCTGAATATGGTATTCAGACAGATGTGAATATATTCAGGTATTTTACTAAATCCAAACAGTTTTAAAAATGTGTTAGGTATAAATTTATAATTTAAAATGCGCAGGTATTTATTTATAATTTTATCCCACGGTGCTGCCAGGTCTGCCAAAGTTGTTTGGGTAAATGTAAATGAATGTGCATTCTCTGCCAGGCACACCGCCTGTATTTGCACACTGTCGTAGATCTTGCAAAGCCAGCTTACCAGAGACATCCATCTGTTTTCTACTTAGTGTAAAGGAGTTAATGACCTGGGCAGTTAAGACTGTCCAGACAATCCGTGTAATCCTTTCACACAAATAAGATATTGTTGCAGTCAACTGTTACTTTCTCTTAAATTAAAAAAAAAAATTAAACAGCAGAGTTTACAGTGGTCTTATTTCTGTCCTCCACCCGAGTTTCTTTAGTCTAATTGAACTGGACCAAACAGAAAATCTGCAGCAAGGTCAGAGAGCTTGAGATTAGGCACAATAATTGTTAAGCAGGTATGCTTGGAGCTTTAGAAGGTGGAATCAGCCCTAATTTATCAATATCGATTTCATGTATTTCTATACCTTGGTTCCAGGGTAGGTTTTTGAGAAGGTAGCTTGAGTTTTGCAGAAACCACAACGAAAATGAAGATAACCCATGAGCCAGGGAATGTGTAGCACTACACAGATTAGCGCTGTGAAGGTGCTGTGTGACCTCGTGGGTTTACAAAAGAGCTCTAAGAAGCTTAGGAACAGGTGAAGGTGATGGGCAGAGACAGTTGTTTTTCTTATTAACTCTCTTAGCCTGGAACAGACTCTGTCTCGCTGGGCTCCAGGCTGGTTTAGTCAGAAAGGAGTGGGAAATGCCAAGTGGAAAGATTGCATGTAGCAGTTTTAAGTGTTAGCCTGGCTACTCTTCTGAGACAGCACTTCCTTCTAGATGGGGTGAAACGCTGGCACAAAAGCAAGCTGGTGTGTTATAAATTTTGTATGTTGGAAAAGTTAGGGTAATTTAATTTTGAAAAATTCTCAGTGGATTCAGTATGTTAGTAGCAGTCAAAGGTAGGGCTGCTTGTGACTTTTGTTAGCTTTATCATCTATAGCCTTGTTTATATTTAATGTAAAAGGGATTTTCATTATATTTTCACAAGTTATAATATGTTCAGAAGAGGAGAAAGACAAATATTGCTACATCCTGTATCTTAATTGCTACTCCTCTTGTTTATCTATTCCTTATTTAAACTTATTTAAACAGTACTTATTTAAACAACAAATGTAGCTGGGATTTAATTGATTTGTCTGTTTTGAAGTGCTACTCTATTTCTGTTTATTGTAATTGCTATATTTAATCAAGGATGATCTAACACGTGCCACATTCATTCATTCGTTGTTTGGTGTTGTGCAGAAAACACACGCCAGCCACTGATACGGGCCCCTGGGGGAAATCCTGTGGCCTCAGTGAGAATGCAAAGTGTTTGAAACAGCAACATAACAATGACTCCCAGCTCCAAACTCCTGCAGAGACCCTAAAGTCCTCCAGAGCCCTCTGACAGTAAGCTGGAGAGGATTTTGTGCTTATTGTACTTCTGTGGTAACTCCTTAGTCTGGTTCAGAATCAATTCTTATTTAAAAATGCCGAAGCAGGAACCCAGCAACAAATACTGAGTGTGCACACAGTTATTTCCCTGTTGCTGCCCACGAGACCTCCAATGCTGCTTCCTTTGGAAGAATCAATGCTTGAAACCTGGAAATTATGTGCCTGTTGTTGTGGGGCATCCAATAATGCCATGTCAGTGGAGCCACAGCCTTGAGGTTGGTTTAGATGGGAAGCTGTGTGATTTTTACACTGGTTAAAATGTTATAAATTCATCATTTGAGTTGGGGGAATAGTCTTGACCATGGGCATTTTGCAACATGGTTCAGTGGGTGTGGTGGTATTTGTTCCAAGGTTGGACTTGATGGTCTTGGTGCTCTCTTCCAACCTTTATAATTGTATGATTCTATGATTACAAAAACAAGTCAAAGATGACAAAGCCTCCGTGATTTCTCTGTAGATGACAACTGGCAGTTCAGTTGGACTTTCTGGCTAATATATTCTCTCCACCCTTTAGGTTTGCAGCTTAATTTGTTTTACTGAATAAATAAATACTGTGGTGTAGTAGAGCTATTTATATTTAATGGAAAGGCTCATCTACTCTGCTCTTTTTCTTCCAAAAGTGGGAGTTTACAAGTGATTTAAAAAAAAAAAAATCTGTTGACCTTTTTGAATAATTCTCAATTGGAAAGCATGTGACTTTTGTCTTGATATTTTTTACCCCTTGTTCTTTGGAATGCTTGTGGTTGTGGAGCTTTTGAGACATATGGCTGAGTGATGTGTGGGCTCAGCAATGGCTTTTCTTCTTTATAGATCATCTAATAGAGAAGACTGCTTCTATTTCTGTTATTTATTATTGCAGTACTTCACTTTGGTCTCATCCATCTGTGTCATATATGAAAGCCATTAGCAGCAGTGTTTTTTAGCAGATAACTCTCACCCGACGATATAGCACAACAATCTTCTCACTCCACATAATTTGGAATAAAGCTGGAAATTTACAGTGGAGCCTTGTAACTCTAAGTGACACCTATATATATATATATATATATGTATATATATATATATGTAGGTATTATTAATAACAACATATTTTTCTCAGTGCTGTGCCTGGACAGAACAGTGTTGGGTGGAATGAACTGCCCTCCATTATGTACCATAAATCCGACAAGCTGTGTCGAGCATCTTCAGCTTGTTTGCTCTGAGAACGCACTGAGTGCTCCTTACCAGGTTCTTCCTTGGTTTTGTGCTGCCCAATTGGCATTTTCTGCTCTCTGGGAGGGCAGAGGGCAGGGAACAGCCTGGGAGATGCCACATGCCAGCAGAGAGGGAGCGGTTAGTCTGGTTTTGCAACACAAGGCCTGTTTTGTTCTCTCCATCCCTCCCTGTTCCCCTCCCTGGGCTGCAGAGAGCCTTTGGCTCCAGCAAGTCCAGAGCTGGAGAGGATGGAAGCTCACAGCCATATTCTATATATACACCACAGATGAAAATCACGCTGTCAAAACATGAAAATACCTCAATAATTTTCTTTTTAATTTTAGCTGTCAGCCTCAAGATGCCACTTTGCTCTCGAGCTACTCTGCATAATGTGTGCCAGCTCACTTCAGCTCATGGTAAAATGTAAAGGAACAAATTTCCTGGCAGCCTCTGCATAGTGTAATACAACTTTCATTACATGAAGGTGATGAACATAATGTGACTTCTTAACAGCTGCAGTAAGTGATGTGAAGCTCTTAACATCTCTTCAAAACAAGTAACAAGTGAGAGGTTATTTTTCATCTCTATTCCCAAAAAAAAAAAAAAGACGTTATTTTAAGCAGGTGACACTTTGTTTGCACTTAGCTGAACTAAGTAATTTTTTACATGAGTTCTCCAGATCTGTGTTGCTTTGGGAAATAAAGAAAACACTAAAACTGAATGCTAAAATGCACTCTAACGTCTGGACTTCAGCATGAAAGTTTGGATGTTAAATTATATGTATGGAAATGATGGCTGCCAGATGGATTTCAGTTCACACTTGTTCTTTTCCCTTTGGATTTATGATTCCGTGTGAGTTGCTGGTTGTGTTGCTTATTTCTGTGTTGAAACGTTTGGTTCTCATTTGAGTATTCTCAAAAGAAGAGACAGGTCTGGTGCTTTTGGAGCACCTCTTAAGGAACCAGGTCTTTGGAGATTAAGTCACCCATTACAAATGGGAAATAAAGGAAAAAGAATCAAGGCTGCCCATGCTGAGTTGCCCACATCAGTCAGTCTATTGTTAGGCTGGACACAAGTTCAAGTTTTAAGAGTTCAGTTATCAACACTGATAATCGAAGCCTTAGCACGTAATTTTGAGGTGTAGCCCCAGTCCAAAGGGACAAATCCTCTCTGGTTTGCTTACTCTGGCAGCTGAATTGTGGTTTCCATTGCAGTGTGATGAGCATAGTTTCCAGGCAAGTTCACAGCTAAAGTTCACAGACTGGAGCAAACAGTGGCACTCCTCTTCCCACGTCTTTATCTCGATGCTTAAATCATATTAAAAACAAGGTCGACATTGTCTCTGGTTGAGTTCCTTTACACACTGTGAGAGGCTGTCAGCTCAGAGATAGGATGTGACTGTGGTGTTTCATAAATCCTGCCCAAAACAGATGCCCAAATATGCAGTTTGCCTTACACATATTGCTGAATAAAGGCAGAGTCAGAGCAGCCACTCCAAGGTCCTCATTGGAATGGCAGGCATTGGTGAAGCAGCTCCATTCTACAAATTTTCCAGATACTCCCATAATATTTCTCAGATCTTTTGCATAGATTATCACATTATATTTTGCAAGTTTTACAAAAGTAATTAGGTAACGTCTTTATTTTCTGAAGGATATACTAAGATGTTTTATTTTTTATTTTTTTGCATGTGATTTATTCCTGAAAACACAAATCAGTCTATTGTCCTTGAGACTGGAAGATTTGGAACCAAAAATATAATCTGAAAGTAAAATATGACTCAGCTGCAAGTAATATTAATGGTAATTGCCACTTACTGATCTTTCAGTTGGTAGAAAACAAACCATCAAAATGATAATTGCCGGACTCACTGGGATTTAGGTTGATTAGCAAACTAGACAACCAAGTGGGCAGCAGACACTGAGCCACAGCTCTTGCTCAAGTGGAGTTGGCAGAGCTAATCTGGACTCAGTGGAGTAAAACCCACTTTATTCCGTTTGCCCAAAGAATAAACATATGCCACGTTGGAAACAGAACAATTTCTGCATGGGACACTAATAAAAATTAGCTGGGGAGAGAGAGAAGGGTGATTAGACTTCTTTAAAGGCAGATTTAGGGATGGGAATGAGGCCAGCCTGGCATTAATGGGATCATGGCTGTGTCTGGAGTGACCTGCAGGTGCACCTGGTCACAGCTTTCCTCACTATTTATTTATTAAATAAATTAATATGTGTTTTAAATGGGAAAGAAGTGTTAAAGTTGCCTCATGCAATGAGCTCTCGAGAACAATTTAGATAATTTAATACGGTTTCCCCTGAAGTTAAGGAAATTGAATGTTCACAGTTGTTAAGCAATTCAAATCTATTTTATTCTTTAGACTTGGGAAACAGTGCATTTTTATGTGTTGGAAATGCAAAATTTCAAGTATACAGAGAATGCATTACCTATAAACAAACTGTGAATTACCTTTAAATTATTTCATTATAGTCTCCTGACTCACTACTTGATGGCACGGTGTTTATTATAAGATTTTTTCAATCTCAAATCTTGATTGTCTGTTTCATTGAAATGTGGACCAATTTCAAAATATCAGAACTAAGTTTGATATTATGAAAGAACCTGTAGTGAGGGTGAAAAGCTGAAATACTGACTCCTAAAACAAGCACCCTCAAGCAAATTGTTCTTTTTGTGTGGTTTGGAGGGACCTGTGTGTCCTATGCTGTGTGACAACCTATGGCCTCGATCCCATTGCAGAAGCTTTTTTATCTCAGAAAGAAAAAGTTCTTTCAGATCATTCATAAATTTTAAATGGGATTCATATTGCAATCAGGAGCTAATTTTCTTTTCCCATTATCTCCTGCCATTCTGTGCTATGAGAACACTTTGTTCTCTACAACAGGCTTCACTCAGAGAGAACTCTGGTCCCTCACAGAAGTGATTAACTGAGAAAGACTTTGGATCTTCATAGAGGCCTTCCCCAAGGCATGCAGGGGAGCAAATCCCACACCCAAGGATGGCTTTCATTCCAGCTTAACATTCCTCACTCCTGCCTCCTGCTCTTGCTGGATGCACATTGACAGTTCCTGTGACAGAGGATTTAGATTCAGGAAATGTGGCTTCATAGAACTGCTCATCCCACACTATATTTGAACACTGTGGGATGTCTTCAGCATTAAAGATTTATCATTGTGTAGAGTCTCTTGGTTTTTAAATGTGAATGCTTATCTCCTCTTGAATCACAGTGTTTGCTTGATGTCTTGTGTCTTTATTTAACACGAGGCTCGGCTTTCTTTCATTGACTTACAGGTGAAATACTTAAGTTTTATTTGATATTTGTTACAAAATTTGAAAAAAAAACCACCAGAAAAACAAACAAACCAAACCAAAACACCACCAACAACCATTCTAACTGTTGTTTCCCCTTTTTTTGCCAGTTTGCTGTTTTGTGGTTCACAAGAGATGCCATGAGTTCGTTACCTTCTCTTGTCCTGGGGCTGACAAGGGACCCGACACTGATGTGAGTACATCAACATTTAAGATGGCTTTACACAGTTTTATGTTGTTACAACCGTGAGAATGGGTTACAAACAGGATCAATGGGTTCTTCATGACAGATAATTAAGTCCAAGTGGGTTTTAACAGTTGTGAAGAAAATGTTTATGGACGGAGAGATCTATTTTTGGTCAGAAAAGTAAGATTGAGTGTGTGACCAAGAACAATATCCTTGGAACAGGACAACCCTGAGGCATTTACCCAACCATGAATCAGCATTTTATTTTCTTCGCTTTATGTTGGATGTATTTGATGTTAACAATTCCCAGAAAGGCTGAAGCTTTTTCTAAGCTTTCTTTGTATCTATCTTATCTCAAAGTGTATCTTTTGAGCTGTCTCTGGTCCTTGTCTCACTGCACACAAGGATCTGTAGCTCCAGTTAAATGACAGTTTAATCTTGAGCCAGCTGGCTTACTGGGTTTTTATTTTATTTTCATGTTTGAGCTAGTCTAGCAGTCTGGATACTCCCATTCCATCCCGCTCTGTCAGTACTTCTGTAGACACGTAGAATTTTTGGTCAACAACCAGTTTTTCCTCTCAGCACATCTGCCTGTGTGGTGAGACACATGTGCAGGATCTTTGTGTCACCCTGCTGAAATAATAAACTGATCTCATTTGTTCACATAAAAATAACATTTCTTTGGGTTTTATAAATCCCACTTTACAGTGAAGTAATTTAACATCTGCTTATGGGAACAATACATTCAAAGTGTTCTTTGTCTGAATGGCTCTGTTTTGTTTCTTATAACATATTCATGCTCTAGATTGTAGGCTATTATCTCCTCTGATAAAATGCACCAGAAGAATTTTCTTGCTAGGTTTTAATGAGCTTCTCATGAATTGTTTCAATGTGCCAGCCAGGAGGTCAGTGAACAATACATGGTCAGAAGCTACAAGGGGTCTTGGAAAATTTCAGATATTAGAAGGTTCTCTCATTTTAAAATTTAAATACGGGGAAATGTTGAAGAACTGAGAAGAATTTTTAAAACTTTAATTTTTAAACATTTCAGGAAATCTATATTTAGGTACAGAAGAAGAATGCTAAAGTTAGGAGTGTAATTACCCTGTTCAGTGTCTCTTGTTCAGCTGATACAGGCTTTACTATTAAAACAATCATTAGGCAAGAGCAAGAAACCAAAATTATTCTTCATACCTTTGCTTTTCTGAAAGTTCCTGATTTCTTTAAGCTTTACGACGGGGCAGTTGGCTCTGTACATGTAGTTTAACAGTTAAAGCAGGCTTTTGGAATTTGGGAGTTGTGTAGTTGAAGTGCCTTGAGCTACAGAGAGGCTGACACCCAGGTCAGCCCTGTCTGAGTGATGTTCTCATCCCTGATCTGTGTGGAGTTTGTTGTTGGCAAAACCCCCATTGAGCCCAAAGGGGCCACAATTTAAACAAAAGTCTGAACAATTAAAAATTATCTGCTTAATTCCTCATTCTCTAAATATAGTTCATACCTACCAGCAATACCTTGCTGATTTGTTTTGGTCAGTCCTAGAACTACAAGGAGAATAACCCAAATCGAGTTTTAGCTTAGGGCTCAGTTGTGATGTGGGATATTCACAGGAGATAACTCTTGATTGACGATTTTAGTGGTGGCACTCATGAACAGCTCTGCGTGTCTATAATGAATGGTTTGGCCTTAAAGGTGTTTTTGATTATTAGTTTTTTTTAATAAGATGATTCTTTGGGGTTGCTCGCCTGAAGTTCATAAATGAGAATACACATTTCTGTGCGAGGCCATTTAATTTTATCGAGCATCTTTCATGGTGACAGAATCTGTGACAGGTTGTTAATGGTCTTTAATATTGCTGCCTGCATTTCATGATTTGGGTTTTTGGCCTTGGTGATTAAATAAATCAGCCTAATGCCTCATTTCTGTATTTGGGTTACCAAATGATCATTTTCAATATTTACACAGCATCAATAGCTCAAAAACACTTTGAAGATTAAAAGCAATCAGGAAATAAATATGTCTTATTAAAATCGTGCTACATTAGTGGGTACTATTACACAGAGAGGATTGTAGAATATTATACTTTAATTTACTGAAATGTTGGACTATAATTGCAACCCTTTTACAATTTAGCAACTTATTCCTATCCCAATTGCTACAAGCTTTGTTCTGAAATGTAGTGTGCTACAAAGCTTATCATAACATTTAGCAGATTTTTAAATATTTAAACATCCTTTTCTAAATTACTTTGTGCAGGTGCACGATTAATTTGTGTACTCAAATGCTCCAGTGTAACCTTTCCATTAATTGTAAGAGTAATACTGTCATTAATAAAATTAATTTTCCAGAGCAATAATTATAATAATTACATAATAATGATTATTGTGCATCAGAATAATGTTAAATTATGGTGCCCTGTACTTTTAATATAAATGAGGCAGTCCTTGCAAAATAACGCCTTAATAAAGGTGAGTGTAAAAGAGGAAAGCTTAAAATGAGCCTCTTGTTTACTCAGAGTAGCTGAAATGTGAGGTTGAAAGGTCTGAGCTTGTGCCAAAAGGGAAATAATACTTGGGAATAAAGTGGTCATCCTTGAGTGGCATTGCAATGATGGTGTCTGGAGAGCAATATCCTGTTTTGGTGAAACAAGAAGTCACACAATCAAAAAACTTTACGTTTCCTTAGTACTTGGCAGGGTGTGAGCTCTGGTGTCTTAGAAAAAGCAGCTCAGGAAGTTGTTTTCCTGCTCTGTCTAATGGCTCTCTGGAGTTTGAACAGAAATTATTCATCTTCTCTTCATGGCCAGCTCTTTATGGTGATGCTGTTGAGTAGAAATTAACAGCTCCTGCTGCTGGTGCCCTCCAGAGTCACAGGAAGCATCATCTCCAGTTCAAGTGCTTGGTTTTGGAAGATGATTGGTGTTCTTAAAATTATTTTAAGTCATTGGTGAAATACTTAAAACTTGGGTAAATTGGTGTAAAAATGTAAGAGCAGCCTCAAACTTTGAGTGCTGCTGTAGTGAGCTTTGTTAAGATGTGTTCGGTATTAAGGGATAATGGGTCAAGTTTCTTGAAAATTGAGTTAAATATTTGTTTTCTTTGTTAATGGAATTCAGTGACCAGAAGGTGTCTTTGTTATATATTAAAATGTTCCTAATTACATGAAAGATATAATTTAAAAAAACCCAAGCATTAATTTAAAATAGTGTTTGATGGTATTATTTTTTTCAGTATGAGTTTATAAGACTTTGAGTGCACAAGAACTCAGAGATTGTGGCCTCAGGATCAGCACTATTTCCCTTTCAGATAATAATAATAATAGAGAATCCAAAATGTGAGCAAATTATGAGCAAAATAAATATAAATTAAAAAGTGAAAATAATTTAAATGAGAACAAGTGACTGAACAATGAAAGGATGTGAAATCTGACTGTACTTGGTGAGTTTTTAGCCTTTAAGAACCTAGGAAAGAATGGATTGGAAGATCCAGATGTGAGCTTACGTGAAACAGAACAGCAAAGCATCATTGCAGAGTAACTGAACCTGGGGATGTCAAAGGTGACATATTTCAATTTCCAAGTTAATTATCCTCTCGATACTGAAATTATTTGGGACCTTTATTATCTTAAGCACGTTTGAAAGCTCAGTGTGCATTTGAACAACTGTGAGGTTCTGTGGGATGCTGCAGGAGTTGGGTACATTCAGCAGTGGGTTGGATGTTGGGATAATGCAACTCTAGAGTACGTTTCAGATTTTTTCTATGTGTTAAGATACAATTTCTTTAAAAAAATCACTCACAAGGGGAAGAAAAAAATAATAAAAAATATAAAAATAAAAAAATCTATGTGAATGGATGATGAAGACGCTGGTGCAGAAGAAACTGAAGTGGGTCATAAACTCACTGCTGGCCAGCCACGCACTCCAATACAAAGGCAGAGATATGTTAGCAATTATTATTCTGTTTTTCAGGGAGATGTTTTGTGTTGAATTCTGCAGCTTTTCATTTGGAATTTGGAAAAGAACTAAAGTCTTTAAAGCAAGATCTTTGAAAATCTTTTTTTTTGTCTCTTAAGCTGTGCTGAGGTCTCTTAAGGGCAGCTTGTAGCAAGGGAGAAATAACTCCATAACAGTGCAGATTGTTGGATGTGTGAGGGGTAACTGCTGCAAGGGGCTACCAGTAGAAGAAATTAAGATATTTTTTTTATTGGAGTTCCCTTCTCTCCACAGTGCTGTAGTCCTCTGTGGGGAGATGGGACAGGAGCCCTGTGAAGCTCCACTGTGATTTTTGTTTTATGGTTTCTGAGATTTTAGAGCTGGGAGGAGAAAGATTGACCCTTAAAAATTCATGTGCTGGGGGACCAGTGGGAAACTCTAATTCATAAATGCTGATGTACAGAGTGGCAGCAGTGGGTTGGGTTTGCCCTGAGGCTCAGGGCAGTGCTGATGTCCACATTTACTGCACTATCACACTGCTCATTTGATGGCTGGGGCTCTGAGAGAAATGATTTGAAGAATCACCTCTGTACTAAGACAGAATAAATTAATATAATTTGTCTGGCCCAGCGGGTTTAGGTGTCTTGACCAGATTTATTTGCTGTTCAGTTCCAGAAAATGCTGAAATTTTTTTCTTTTTTTCTTTTTTTTTTTCCATTTTATTTCCCCCACTGGCATTTAATCATGTTTCTAGATCATATTTACATGTAGGAGGCTGGTTTCAGAATGGATGAAGAGTTGCTTGACTGGCCTAGGGAATTAAAAAAACCAAACCAAACTCATGAGAAGAAAAGGCAGTAACTGGAAGCACAGTATTAAGATTTACTGTAGAACTAGTTAAAAAGGGATTTTAATCAGAAAGCTTTGCAGTCTTTTGCTTTGCAGGGAAAATGAAATGCAGCAGCAGGGCTTGTCTGATTTGCTTTTAACTCTTTAGGTTTTTTTACAATGAAAAACAACTGTTACAAGTGTTGGACATCTTGAGACTGGAGCAACAACAAACATAATTTGATAAAATATTGTAGATAAAATATTATTATAATGTTATAATATGTTGATAATATATTATTGATAAAATAGTATAGAATCATAGAATCAGTTAGATTGGAAAGGATCTTTAGGATCATCAAGCCCAACCAGACGCTGCTAAGGTTTGGGGGGTTTTTTTATTGCTAATCTGAATTTTGAATAATAGGCAGTCTTGTCCCAGAAATATTTTCTTTTTAATTAAGATGAAAACTTTCTTGCTTCATCACAAAAGATACACAAATGCAGGGAGAACTGGCAAGAAGCAGTTCACTGCTTGCCAGATTAACAAAAATGTTCCTTTAAAAAGAAGCCTGTAGGAATTTTTGGGAGTGATTCTTAAACAGCTCTGATGCAATTTTTCATTGCATACCCCAAGCAGAGAAAATTATAAAGCCCCTCTATTTACAGATTGAGGAAACAACTTCATGTGCTTGTATGTCTGTGGTTTTTAATTATGATAATTATTAATCACATGGACTTTGTTTGCAATTCATATTATTAGATGGAGGCAGTAGGTAATATTCTTAATAGAAAACAATTACAATACAAACATACTTTTGTCAAAATATGATATTCCTTGCTATATTATCGCTCCCTTTTCCCCAAAAGCAAGTCCTAGATAACAAAATCAACACACTACAGTCAATGCAGTAAGTGATACTGAAGGAGCTGAACATTTTTATTATTCATGTTATTTATCATAAGTACTTAAAAAAATTTACAGGACAGCAAGATAATTTTTCTTACAAAAACAAGCATTTTACTTCTTGTTGTTACCCTGACTTTTGAACCTCTGCAGAGTATCCAAAGTATTTTGTGGAGAAATAAAGGTTCCATGCTTATGGTTTTGACCTCAAAGACCCCAAAATTTAATTGTAGGGAAAAGTTGCTTGTTTTTCTAATGTTTTAATTGTGTTTTCAATGGCGCTGTGTGACAGTGGCTCATTACAAAGGGTGATTATATTGACAATGAAATTCCAGTTTGAACACAACAGTCCTGGGCCAAGGTTCCTTTTAATGGAAGCTAGAGAAATTACAGAAGGAAGCCTGCCTGAAAGGGCTCTGTGCATACCGAGTGTATATTGAGCTCATCTTCCTCCAGCACTGGGAGGAGGTTCATGCTCACAAGCGTTCATGGAATTGCCCATCCCTGCCTGTATAGAGAAGTTTGGGCACTGCTCTCCTAAATGCCTTCTTTTAAGTAGCTGCAGGCAGCTTCCCAGGTTACTTGAAAGCAGTTCTTGTGCTGGAATGTGTTTGAATTAGTCATCCCCCGAGAAAACATTTGTACCTTCTACTCCTAAATTAAAGCACGAGCTCCTTTTATTGCAACCAAAATGGCTTTTAGCTACAGTGAATGATCCTCAGTAAAACCAGGATTAAATTACAAAGGAACAGGTTCATGTACTTTTATAACTACTGGTAATTCCCACCTTTTCCCTGTAACCCAATCTCCAATCTGTGTCCATCTGCATGGAAAAATTTTCCCTGCAGTGTTGAAAGGAGCTGTGTGACTCCTCTTCTCAAACACCCCAGGGGTAGGAAATCCGTGGTGGGTGGCTGCCTGTACAGTGTGTGACTCCAAAGGAGCATTGGCTCACATCTTCCACTGCAGTCCTTCAGGCTTTCAGTTCATGGAGTTTGTGCCTGAGACGCTGGGAGTGCAGTTTAGATTTTTGTTACAGCCTCTGAGATTTGAAAGTTCATAGCTTTATATTTATAAAGAATGTATTTTTTATTTTACCAATCCAGGACAGTGCAAATGCTGAATAGCTGTAACAGAAAAGTTAGGCTTTGTGTTTTTCTTTCTAGCCATTTCCTGGGCAATATGTTACATACTACAGGTGATGCTGGTAAGAGTTAATCATTGAGCAGAGTTCTGCTGAGACACTTAGGAAATGTATATAAATGATGAACCTAAAAATATCCCTGATTTTCACAAGTTAGCACTGCAGAACAATTAGGCTGTGGTACTATAAAAGGAGAACTCTCAGCTAAGTTATTCCCAGTTGTAAAAAGAAATCTTGTGGATAGGGTGCAGTTTTGGTGGCAGTGACTACAGGAGCTGCAGCAACTCCTGGGTGCTGATTTTCACCATCAAAACCCTTTCTAACTCCCCAAATTTAAGTTGGCCTAATTCCAGCAGCACTTATTTTCCAATTGTTAAGAGTATATTGAATTTTGTGCAATTTGGGTTGAGGTTCATTATTTCCTAGTCAGCTTGTGGCTTCCTCTTGGCAAAAGTCTGTTGTGTCAATCTTTAAACTGTGTAAATGTGCTGATATTTGGGGTTAGAGGGGAAGAATGCCTAAGAATTACTAATAATCTGGTTTTTTACATGAGATATCATGTGTAAAATGCAGCATAGACATTTCTATCAGGTTCCACCCCCACAATTATGTGGGTTTTAAAATAAGAAATAATGATTATGGCACACTGAACTCAGTAGCTAGAAGACAGACAGACCACTGAGAGAGCCTTGCAGAATGCTGGTAATTTTTAGCGCTTTCTGTTTGTTGAGGTGGCAGTTCTTGTGCCAAAATTAGATTAGATCTTAATTTGGAATAAAACAAGTAGGCTAATTTTGAAAAGCACTGTAGATCCCATATGCTACAAGTGATTTTAATGTGTCACCAGAGAGTGTCCCCATCTCTGGGAATTGCTGGGGCTCTGTCCTTGCGGCGCTGGGAGAAGTTTGCTGATCTCTGCTGAGTTGAAGTGGTGTGGCCTCAGGTCCTTGGTGTATCACAGCTCTGTGAAACTCCTCTGAGGGTGGGGATGAAAGAACAACCTGTACTTGTAGGAGGCAGCAAGGCTCTTCTATCGAGGTGCTCTGACCCTGGAACAGAGTGATGAAAGAGAGAGGAAAAGCAGGGAAGTGAGGTGGGGACACGCTGGCTGGGAAGGGAGCAGCTCCATCCTCTTCCATGGAGCTCCATTTATCCAGCTGGTGCTGGGAAAGCATCCGGGGAGCTCTGCATGGACAAGAACAATTTGCTTTCATTCTTGGGTGTGCTCTTGTATTTTCTAATTTTCACTGTCCATTATTGGGGTAATATTCCAAAGAGATCCAAATAGCTCACAGATTTTTCTTCAGCCTTTGGAAAGGATAGGATTTGTCTTGAAGTAATCAGTGATCTCAGGGAACATGTTTTAAGTGTTATCCTTGGCATGAAATATTCTCTCATTTTACAATTGATCTGATTTTTCTAGCAGCCCAATGAAACTGGATGCAAACAGATTTTAAAGCAATGGTGTATTGCCTGTGCTGAAAAACCAAATCCTGATGTTTCTGTTGAAGTTAACACGATGCCAGTCATGATTCCCTTCATAATTTGATTTTTGCTGTTCCCTTTCAAATAAATTAACTGTAGCATGACCTGTGTAATTAATGAACCTCAGTCCTTAAAGTACCAGTGATCATTGGCTGAGCTCATAAACTAAAGGCAGAAGCATATCATAAATTCTGGTAATGAGAACTTAATAGAGGAAGAGTCAGAGATTGATTTATTCCTTTTCCTTTCTGTCCCCATGGGAAGGGTACCTGCTGAACTGAGGCATGAAAGGATTGTCTCAGTGTTGGGAAAACCATTGTAATCTGTAACAAAGCACCTTCAGGTCTGTTTCTGTGGCAACAGGAGCATCAGACCAGCAGAGAACGGACCAGAAAAGAGATAAAAGCCTCTACAAAAATAGTTGTAAGGAGTGTCTGCATAGCTTTGGCTACTTTAAATTCTTTTTTTATAAAAGGGAAGAAAAAAAGAGAAAAACCCCAAAACTTGGAGTTTCTTGAAAGCTGGTTATTACAGTTATTTAGGTTAGACCCTATTGGAACTGAAGGACTGGTAGAATAGTAGCAAATTATTAACTTCAGGGGCATTAACTAAAAGAGTTTATAAAAAAGTTTCAAATCTAAACTTAATAGAAGCAGTATAATTTGTTAAAGTGATTTCTGTGTAACCCCTCTTAAAAAGGTGTTTTCTGAATCTGATGGTCTTTGTTCTTTTTTATAAAAGTTATAATAAGATGAGAAATGATCCATCTTTGGCCTGCAAATGGCCTTTTCTCCTATCCACCTAATTGCTTTATTATCATTAAACTTTGCATTTTGTGTTTAATTCCAGTGATGTGACCTGTAAATCACAGACTGGCTGTCCATGGGGTCAATATTCTTCTTGTTTGTGTTGCCCGAAATTGGGTAAAAATAAGTGAAAAGGAATAAAAAGCTTTTTCCTCCATCTTCCAGATGGACTATGGTCATTCCAGAGGGAAAAGTGGCCTGGAAAATCACAGGCAGATGCAGTTGCAGAGTCTGATTTCTTGGAATGGAGAGCAAATTATGATTGATTGGACCAAGACTCCAGTGAGCACCAGAGAATGGTTCCTTTTAGTGGGTTTGTACAAGTAGAGATGTATAAAAATTATGATATACCCTGTCAAAAATAGGATAAAAAGCAACCTGACTGCAGCGATGAGGTTTGAGGGAGTTGGGAACAGATGGGCATAAGAATATATAGAAAACCTATGTTATGTAGGCCATACACAAATACGTGGAATGTCTATGGAGAAGGTTCTTAGTTTCTTTGTCACAGGTTTTTTTCTAGAATAATTTTCTTCCCCTAGAATCATGTGAAATCTGGGGTTATCTCAAATTACTGTTTCCTTCCTGCAAAAATAATTTGCATTTAATTAAGGATAATTTGAGTCCTACAATCCTAGCAGGCAACAGGAAGAAGACCTGGGTATCCCTTATAAATAGCTTTGTGAAATCTTTCCTTGGTCAAAATTTACTTTTATTCCCAAGGTCTGTTTTAGTACCTACAGCTTGACCTAGTTATGAGTAGAGATGTTGTATTGTTAAATCTGAAGCCTGAAGTCCCATTCCTCAATGCATGTTAATGGCATTCCCCTCTTTTAAACTATATTAAAAAGCTTTTTACTTCCCTTAAGAAAGAAAAATAAGAACTTTAATAGTCAGAGACTTTGATTTTTGTAGTTGTTCTCAAATATTTAGGTTTTTTTTGTCATGCTGATCTTGTTCTACTAAAATTTAGTTGTCAATTTTGAGATTTAGTGAAGTGAATCCTCTGGTTTAATACCAAATAGGAGTGAAAATACTTTGGTATTTTGACTTTGAGAGAGGCAGAACCAAAAAAGATAGAAGGATAGTAAAAAAACCCCCAAAGCCACTAGAAATGAAAGCAGTCCTGTAACTTTTAGGAGAAATGTATAAAATCCCTCAGAGTTTTGTTTAACATCTGCTACTTGTCTCTTTGTGTGCCAAGAGCATGATTGGACCATTCAGGAAAATAAAAAGAACTCTGCAATCAACAGACTTTGTTCAATATTCCTGCACAAAGGGGACTCTCCATAAATAATATGAAAGACTTTGGTCAGACACAAATGGGTTTATATTTAACATGTTTTATTTAGAAACCTGCCCACACAGAGGTAAAATTAAGAGAAATAAAAACATTTTTTTTTAAAATTTGCTGGAAGCACATTATAGAAGAGGGGGTAGAAAATGTTCTATTCTCCCATTCCAGACTAATCCTTTGCTCTTCTGTGAGAAGGTACAGCTGTTTACTGATCTTACAAGCTCAAATCAAATCAAAGTGGTTCCCAGTGCTTTGTGTTTGGCAGCAGCAAAGCCCTGGGGTCAAGTGAGGAGACAGCTCCTGCACCAGAACAGACCCCAACTCCTCCAGGCTCCTCACAAGGAGTTCTGTGTCTAAATCAAGTCACTTCAGTGACATAACAGTCCAGAAATGGCTCCTCTAATAAAAGTTTATTTTCAAGTAGTTCTAAAATAAATGAGGAAAAAAGTGGCGTTTTATTTTTTCTCACTTCAGCTGTCCTTGCACTGCATTTCATTTTCTTGTCACTGTGCTCCTGTCACAGCATCCCTTCCCTCAGGTTCATCACTGCTTGTTTTGCCAATACTCTCGGGATACACTCCAAGAATTTGGGCTATTACTCACTGCAATAAAAGATCGATGCATCTTAATCAATACAGACTTCCAAAAATTGAAGATTTCCTGAAGCTGGGGTTCAAAAGGATCACATTAAAAATCAAGTTCCTCCTTCATAAGTAGTAGGTTTTTTTTGTCTTCTCCTGAGAACATCACACACGAAGGTATCTGTAATATGAGATTTTTTTTTTTTAATTAAGGCCTTTTGGTAAAATGTGCCTTACTCTAAAGGGTATATGGAATTCCTCATCCATGCACACACAGACGTGCACACAGATATTTGTTCATTTTCCATGCTCATTAGTGTTTGTGTTCCCCAGCAGAGCCAACAGGAGCAGCAAGAAGGCACTTGGTGCTTCTGAAAATTAGGTTAATAAATCATCAGCACCTGATGTGGGAGTTGGTGAGGGTGTTCTATGCTGTTTAAAATACAAGATATTTGCAGTTTGCACTGGCTTTTTGTTATGCAGTTGAGTGTCTACTTGTGCATAATCATCACCATACAGCTAAAAGTATTTATGGTGTATATTTATTTTAAAAACTTTGCAGTTCCACAAATACCTGGGTGGAAAAAACCTGAAGTACTGAAAGTTATGTGGCTCGGCATTCCAGTCTTACAAAATCACTTGTTTATCAAGGGAAAGCTCAGTAAAAATGTTAACTGCTCTGGATTGCAGGGGCCAGCAGCTGAGTTTTGCAGAATGGGCTGAATGCAAGGTACTGCTTTGGAAATCTAGAGAGTGGGGAGAAATTCAGGAGAAGGTCTGGGAAACAGTGGGTTTCCAAGCATTTCTAACATTAGTACAAAATTTGCATCTGAGTCAGTGGGAGTCTTTCGTGCTTAATGAACTGTGCTTGATTTACAAACTTGGTATTTAAACTGTTTCTTTAACACGAAAATAAAGAGCGTGTGCAATTTACAACTGCAGTAAAAACTAAAAAGATGCCAGATAAACTGTGCTGCATCTATTCCACTCGGAGCCCTCAGGAAAACGTTGATTATACGAAAGTGTTCAGTGCATTTCCTGTGAACTCCCAGGCAGGAACACCTCTGGCTTTGGTGGTGATGGCAGGAACTGCTGTAGAAATGATAGTGAATGTTGCCTGTAAAACCAGATTAAAAATGTATAGTTCATTTAGTAGGAAATGGAATTTGAGATGCTGCCATGGGTTTAGGGTGTCTTCCTGCAGTCCTTGGGATTTAGGAGACTCAAATAACCACAGCAAGGAGAAATTTCTTCTGCAGGTGAAGAACTGGGATCTCTGCTGGGGACCTGCAGACAGTCATCACCACGAGCTGGGCATTTGCTGCAGTTTATTTGAATAAATGTGCCCATAATTGCCATATATTTTGCCTAAAATGCTGAGTTACACAGTCACCCCATCTTTTTTTTACAAGCTTTGCAGCTTTTGTATATGTTTTATTCATTGTGATTAAAAAGAGGTGGAGTTGTAAATAAGGCCAGGGGCAGGAAACTGTTGGTTCAAAAAGCTTCCTAGAATAATAATTTCAAAAAGCAGACTAGAAAAAAACAGCTTTAACTGGATTTCTCCAGTCTTCCCAGCCTTGTGCAAAATCATCTGAGTATAGCCAGTTTTTAAAAGACTGTTAATGTTATTCTGATTTAAAAGATGATTACTTAAAAGTGAAGTCTGTCAATAAAGGGAGAAAACAAATAGATAGTAATAAAAAAAAAAACCAAAGGAAAAAAAGAATTGTGTCCTTGCTAATGATATTCCATAATTAGATCTCCTTAATGGATGGGTAGAATAATCTATTTAATTGTAACTATAGTTTGTGATAGATTATTGTGCCTTATTGTATTATGTCCCTGTAATGAAAGAACCAGCATTACTTTTGTAGTAAATAAATGTTTCTCAGAATGTATTTTTCAATTTTCTCAATTTACTCATCCTTTGTGTAGGACCTTGTGAAGTTTTTCCTTATTCTTTCTAATAAGACCAATCTTTTGATCCTTTGATAGAAATTGCCCCAATTTCTCAGTTATGGAGCAAAGGTTTTGGCCTTCTATATTTTCAAGTAGATGCTTCTATTTAGTGATTTATCCTTTACTGGCAAGCCTTACGTTGAAATGTTCTTTATCTACAGCCTAATTAAACTAAACCATATACCATCTGTGTCTAGTTCAATTAAAACAAATTGGACAGATTGACCTCCTTAATACTCATCAAAGCATTTTATTAGTCTGCAGAGTCCCTTCAAGATAACTTGTTACCTCCTGAGACAATACTTGCTGTCTGCTTGAAAAAAGTTGGGGAAAAAAATGGCAGTCTGCATGAAAATTAAAAAAAAAAAATTGTTCATCTTTGCACTTGAAACCAAAGGAAAGAGTAAAACTCCTGCGGAGGTACATCAGGTGGAAAGGAGCAGTACAACCGGGGTCCAGGTAGTGGCTGGCACCCTTCTTTAATGGGCATTTCTCCTCAGCTTTTATTCTCTTTTAGGTCTTGCTGTGGTGTTTCCCTGATTTGCTTGTTTTCAGAGCTCTTTGGGCAGGGGAGGGTGAAAGGACCTACTTAATGCTTAAAGTAGAGGGATGTGAAAAATCCTGAAGTATTTCAGTATTTCCTCAGTAACTTTTCTAATGATAATCAATAGTGTTGAATTATTCCAGTATATCTGTGCTTTAGGTGGTGTCATAAGTTTTATTCCTACCTAAGCGATTTCTGGGCATGTCCGCTTGATAAACAGCAAAATATAAAAGCAGTAAAGTGCGGGGACTGCTGATGACTTTTTAAGTTATGACCTGCCTTCGCTGACCTTGGTGGTCAGATGTAATAGTTCTTTTATTCTCTGTGTGAGATGAACTATGATTTTTGATTCTTCTACTGTGATTAAAGGGATTTCACTTGAGTGGACATTGATACTTTTTTTCATTTCAGTGTTTGTTTGCTCTCTTTAATTCAGTTTTTAATACAGTAATTTTTAATTGTTTGTTTCCCTGTTGAACCCTGACTCTCCCCTCATGCTGAAGGACTGATCAGGATCTCCTCTTCAATACAAACCCTCTGTTTTCCCTTCTCTGTGTATGCAGATGGTGTTTCATTTCTTGCTGGGAATAGTCTCTGCAGCAGATGCTGCCAAAGCATCTTCATTAACTGGCTGGCAGAAGTTTTGAGCAATTGACCACCTTTCCCTCAGGTGACAAAATAATTTTGTTTGGCAAATCATTTAGATTTTCTTCAGAGCTCCTTTGAAGCTCTCCTTAGAAGAGTGAGAACTGGGGAACACAGCAACGTGCTCAGGTCTTGTCAACAGGAATGAATTTCCTGAGATTCTGCTACTTCGATTATTCATAGTTCATGCAGGAGAGTGAGTTTAAAATTTAAAAGAAAGTAAAATTTTTATCCTTCAGATTCATTTGTTGTAAATAGCTCTTCATCAAACTTAAAGAACTGTCAGTTTTCAGCAAAGATTTCTTTAATAGCATGGTTGAGACTAAAGCACTTTGTGCCCTGTGCTGCTTTACTGAGTTGGGTTTTCCTTTGGGTTATTCACTGCCCTGACCTTGCATAAACTTGCTGCTTCCAGAATATCTTCTGTGATCATATGCTGAGACTGTACAATAATCTTCCACGATTTTCTTTAAAACTCATTTTAATGATCTTTTGAAAGAAATTGAATTATTCTGGGGGGAAAAAAAAAAATATTTTTGTTTGTGGTACAGAACAGCAGAGAAGACAAGCAATAATCTTTGCTGGCTATTTGGGTGATTCAGTGAAGGCTGACTGAGCATCTGTTAAGCAATTTGAAGTTGGAGACTTAGCTACAAAATTCGTTATCCTGCAATAAAGAGGAAAGTTTAATTCCATTGTAAATATGTAAGATGTAAATTTACTAAAGCTCCATGTTACTGTGAGTAAATTGTGTTTGAATTCATTAAGAACATCGAAACCATCATCAAGTCAGTAATGAATCATTAACAAATGCAAAAGCAGTCTTTCAATATTAGCCCAGGTTTTGTTGAGGCTTTTGCTGGGTGCTTCTTGCTGCTGCTGCTTATTTCCAGTTTTTGGGCTGATTTTGGAAGGAAACTGCCTGTGTTGTGTCAAGAGCCTCAGTGCATCCTACAGCTCAGGCTTTACCTCTTAAACCATGTCACACCAATTATTTCATCTGCCTGCTTTGTCCTCCTGATGTTTCCCCACGAGTCAGGGGTTGTGTCTGGGTTTGTGCTGAGCAACACCTGAGGCTCTGCAGCCCCAGAGAGGAGGGGCTCAGCCTGACACCCCAAACTCCCCAGTCAGCACATCCCTGCATTATAAGGACCTTTACACCCAGGTGTTTTACAAATTGGTAATTAGGCACAGAGGAAATGGGTCCTGCCTGGATCACACAGAGACCTGGAGAGAATTCCCGCTCTCCTGACCTCAAACTGATTCTGCACTCTTTGTTCAGCAGAGTTCTCTTTGCCTTCGCAGAGCACTGTGAAAATAAAAGCTCTTTGCTTCCCAGCCTCAGGAAATGTTTCTGGGGATAACATTTTCCAGTTGGAGATTGGGAGAATAAGGTTTCTGGTCTCTGATATTGTCTCAGTTGGTTGGAGCCTGGTGCAAGAAACAACAAGGTTATGTTTGATCCCTGTATGGGCCGTTCCCTTTAGAGTTGGACTCGATGATCCCTGGGGGTCCCTTCCACCTCAGAAAATTCTGTGATTCTCTAATCAAGAAGAAATTCAATCCCTTCCTTAACAAGGGCTTCATTTGGTTTATTACAGTGAGATATTTCAGGCATTTATTTCAAGGCCATGTGAGAAGGTTGTATCTTTGAAAGATACTGAGTATTTAAAATGAGTGTTCTAGGAGGTCCTGAATTCTCAAGGGACAGATTAATAACTTCAAGCTAAAATATTGCCAAAAAAAAAAAAAAAAAAAGTATATGTATTCCAATAAGGTTTTTGTCTCCTTAAAATAACCCAGCTGTGAAACTGGAAGTATGTGGTACTAAGTGTTCTTTGTTCAGAGTTTAAAAATAATTCAAAACCCGAGGGATCTGGAAGCAGATGTCTGCTTCAGGAATCATAAGGCCCCCAAAATGGGAGTATCTCTTTGTCAGCATATTGATTTCAGAGTCATGTGGCACCCATCAATTCACTGAAAAAGTTTCTTTTTCCGCTGGTTAAAACTTCATTTTCAGAGCTCAGGGGTGTGGTGGTGATTTTTTAAATTTGTTCTGTGTGCTTGGGCTAGTCATTGCTCCAGTCTGATCCAGCACCCTCAGATACATCATAGAACCATAGAATGGTCTGGGTCAGAAAGGAGGTATGTATATATTTACATAAGTAATCCAGTCCGTATCGGATAGTGCAAAGAGAACCTGCTCTTCCAATACAACTTAAGGTGTATCTTAAGAATCTCCAAAATTCTGCTTCAATTTTACTGTCTCTTACTTCTGTTCCTTGTTCTTTTGCCATATTTTTCCCCCAAGCAATCCTTCTGCATTCAGTGACTCTGTACAGATTTGTCCCTCTTTGAACTGAGGGGTTGTGTTTCAAATCAATATTGCCATTTAACCCTACACTACCAAAATAAATTATCATTTCACTGGATTGACTGCTTACTCTGAACTCGCCATTTCATGATAAGTAAACTGGTAATATGTGAACACAAATCTATGTTTTATATAGGAAGCTTTAGGTTAAGGATTTTTGTTTCTTTTTCGTTAATGCCAGACGAATTAATACTTTCCTGTAGTGGTTTTCATCCACTTTTGTCATTGTTCATTTGCTAACCTGCAGTTTATACAAAGATGGTTATAATTGTATATATTATTCTCTGGAGAGGAGGATTTTAAACATATAATCTTAGTTCAGAAACATTCAGCATTCGTATTTTCGGCTTTATTTCAGTTCATATATTCAACATTTTTTTATTTAACAGAGAAAACTTTGATTTAAAGAAGTATTTACCTGATTCACTGTGTCTTTGATTAGACATGAGAACATTTTTCTATTGGGTTTAAAATACTTGCTTAGTACAGTCTTGGGGCAGGCAGAAAAGAAACTGTTTAATTGTGTTAAGTTAATGATATTCTGTGTATTTGTTGGGAACCAATGCTTTTACAAGAAGTGGGTTTCTTATTCTCAGTAAAATCAAAGCTTTGCATATACAGCTGGCTCAGTAGATACCCTGTCTTCTAAACTGAGCCCTCTCAAATATGGCATATAGGGTCCTGTTAAAAAATTAATGTTGCATATTTTAGGAGACACTTGAGCGTATCTGTGCTGATAGTGAGCGTCAGGGCTGAGACCTGCTAAAGACTGACTAAAAAAATAAAGTCAGTCAGAAGATTGAGCTGCATCTGGAGCAGAAGCCAGACACAAGTGGTGAATGTCTTGACAGAGTAGCTGGTACTTAGAGGAAAAATGCTCAGCCAAGTGCTTGGATAAAGTCACTTGTACAGTTTTAAATCTGTATTTTATTAACCTCTCTCACCACCCATGGATCACAAGCAGATAGTGGGGCCCAGCCGAAGCACTGCTGGAGATGAAGTGCAGCAATGTAACCATGTCATATATAATAGGAAAAAAGTAGTGCACAGCTGTGGGACCTCAAATTAATATCTCTCCATCATGAGAGTTTTATTTATGGAGCACTTGGGAATTGTTCTTTTTGCAGGGTGAGACTTCAGGTGTTTTTTCTTTCTTATCTATATTGCAGTGTCATACAAAAAATAATAAGGAAGAGAAAATCTGACACATGGCATCTGTATTTGTCTGTGAAATAAGTGGCTCCGTGGTGGTTGTTGCACAGATAAATGTCATATTTGATCAAACCTGTTTTAATTCTTTCTCTTAGTCATAGGTGTGGACTGGTTTGCTGGTAGAGGACTGGCAGTTGCATAATGTGAAATCTCTGGAAAATAGTTCAGTGCCTTCCAAATGAAACTGTTTTGTTATTGATTAAAAAAAGAAGGTGGGAGACCTCTATTTTGCTTTTTTTTTAATTCATTTTTGAGGTTCTAGAACAGCGGTTAACTGCAAAATCTTCAAAATAAACCCCCTGGCTATGCTGGTATGGCTTCTGCTCTGGGAATCTGCTGTGGCATGTCAAAAAACAGCTTTGCTGTGACCTTTGAGGCTGCCCAGATCACTCTGTGGGGAAGATTTCCACCATGTCTGGCATTGACTAATAAGTTAACTGGATTGTGCTGAACTGACTTGTGCTGTTTTCTGTAAGACCATTTATTTTGCTGGTTGACAGACTCAAAATTTACTCCTTTTCTAAAGAACTCCTTGAAAAAAATGTTATTGCTGTGGTAATAAAACATATCTAAATGCTTTAGTAGACCAAATAATTCATATAATACAGGGATGAGAATTATCCTGTATAGGGAAAATTCCACGGTGCTTTTAGGTGCTTCCCCATTAATAACAACAACAACAATGATAAAAATAACAATAATAATACAGCATAGAGCTGTGTTTATATTTTGTGTACTTAAACTTTTATTAAGCTCTGATAAGAGCTTTTCTCTTAATGTTGTATTCCTGCTGCAGAGTAGCCTCATTTGTTTTGCGTGAGAGGAAATACGTAAAAAATAAAAACAATAGCACAAGACCATGCTCTGTCACACTTAAAGTAGCCATGGGAGTTGAATGGAATGAGACTTGATAAATTAATGATGCTAAGTGCTGAAGGCAAATGGGGAAGTGATGAATGTAAGGAGAGAGGTGCCAGTCTCTAATCCTGTGATTGACGAGCCAGGCACAAAAGTAATGGCAGAAACTGTGGGCAAGGGGAGAAGGCAATGGATGAATTTAAAGCAAATGGGTGAATTTGGGACTAAAAGTAACAGTGGTTCACAGAGACACATTTGTTTTAACCACTTGTAAAAATGTGTTTAGTTTAGGGAAGGCAATATGATTTTCTAAACACTTAACACTATCATTACTTTTTTTAATGTTGTAGCCATGTGCTTTATTTTACTGCAAATTTAATTTGACTTTTCTAACTGATATTTATTATGAAACTACATTCTTGTTTCAGCTTGAACTGATCTTATTTCTGGACTACAATTATTTTTTTCTTAAATAGTGCATTTTTATAGATTTCTGTGCCAGATGCAGTCAGTCAGGAACAGCTGTGGGATTTCTTGTGGTCTGGACTTTTGTCACCTTGCTCACAGTAACCCAGGCCAAGTTGTTTAATGTTAAGTCAAAGCCTGTGGCAATGCAGGGTATTGACTGGGGGGAGAGTCTTAAGGCACAGCAATAATAAATGGCATAGGTGCAGAAAACATCTGTCTAGCCTGGAACTGAGTTTGATTTTACTTTGATTGCATGTCAGAATAAGTCCACATCAAGGTGGGTCAGGCTCTTGCCTCACTCCAAATGCACACTGACATGGGGATTGCTGCTGCTCTGAGTGACGGCAGCAAAGCTGAAATACTCAGTGGGGGTTGTGGTGGTGTTTCTGGTACCAGATAAATTCATTTCCTTGTGATGAAGGGGTGTTACAAATTCTCAGGTAACTTCTGGGAGTCAGAAGATCTCCAGAGCGTGGCCTTTCCTTCCTCTCTGACTCATTTGCAGAAAGTGGTTGGACAGCTCGTTCTCAGCAGCTCCAGCACTGCAGTGCAGCCAGGATAATCATCATCTGTGGGGCAGAATCACTGTTTGTGTGGTGGCTGATTTGTGCCTCATGACTGAGCTGAGGTTTGCCCTTCCATAGCTCACATCCCACATTATTTGCCTGGAATTAATCCAAGGGTGGTAGGTGCAGAGTCAGAGACCACTTTTGGCTTCAAAAATATGCCAAATTCCAAAAGCACCCGCAGAGGCTGAGTCTGCTCGAGCAGAGAAGTGCTTTGTCATTGTCCCTGCCACTGTTTCAAGGCATTAGAGCTGGCCATAAATCTCATAAAAGGGCAATGCAGAGAGCTCTAACAAAACTCTAAGCAGCATTAGCACTCAGGTATGATCTTGACTGAACAGGAATATCCAAAATGTGGGAAAGAGGTTGAGATGTTGATTTTATCTGAATTAAATTTTTTTTTTTTTTTTTTTTTTTTTTTTTTTTTTTTTTTTTTTTTTTTTGTACCAGGTATTGTTTTCTGTTTGCACAACCCCTCCATGAATTTGATGGAGATGCCCTAAATCTGACTGGAAATGTAGCAGTCACATGAGGCCTAGTCCTACATCTTTGTGTGTTCTGTCCTCTCCACTTGCTGAAATTTATGGATTTCCCCTGTGCCTCTCTTATCAGAGACACTTAATGTCAGTCCTGGATCAGACGGACTACAGCACATTTCGTACCATGATTGTAGCTCTGTTATGCAAAGCCTGTGATCCCTGTGCAGCACCAGGAATAAAATGCAGTAAAATAAAATATCTGTTTGGTGCAGCACATCTTTGGTTTATTTGAACAGATGAAGCATTTAGTCCAGCTTAAAATCAAAAGAAATTAATTTATTTTTGTAAAAAACCGAAGGCCCAGTGAGGAACAATGAATGGACTTTTTCCTGAATATTAAATTTTCAATATAAGCTGTAACAGAAGGATTTATGTTAGTATTGAGCTTTTTCATGCTAATTGCATTATGTTGCCATCTAATAACTTAGATTATGCACATTGTAAAAATGTTATCTGAAACCATTTTTTTTCTCTGAAGTGTGAAAGTTCATCTGGAGGGCACACATTATTGTTTCCTTGGGTTTGCTTCATGTAATGGTGAGGACACATTTTCTATGATGAAGTAAATTTTCTTAAGGACTCCTGAAGATGTAATTTCTGGCTGCTAATTCAGTAATATTTGCTTTGCATTTAGGTTTTTCTGTCTTGCGCACAGAGAGTACTCAATCATGGAAGCATTTTTCTCCCAGGTTTTTATATTTAGTTTAATCTCCAACTAAAAAAATACCTCCAGCTGCTTTTTGATAGGCTGTGGATGTCCAAATTGTTGCCAAGGTGGCCACTACAGAAGGAAGGATGGACACCTGACTGACACCAGTGATATTCATGTGGTCCTACAGGCCCCTCACTTGACCAGAGTGAGCTAAACTGGTTTTCAAAGATGTTTTCTTTGCTCCTCATGTCAGTTTTCCACATGTTTATCATATCAGATTTTTCTTTCAGCAGAATTAATATTATGCAATTCCATTTGTACCTGGGATTAATTTTAATAATTGTTTTTGATGCAGCCTTACAAAGGCTTAGCTGGCAGTGCTAGAAGGAGCCTCTGTTAATCTGTAGATTGGTATTATGGAGGAAGAGCAGTTTCTTTTCTTCTTCTTTTAAAAAATTACATTACTTGTAGATGAGGAGTAATGCCCTGAATCTGCTGCCATACATGCAAGCAATTTTCCCGGATGCCTGCTGTAATCCTGATAAACTCTGATTGCTCTGCAATACCTTTTATGAATAGAACATAAGATCTTTCCAATTTTTTATTTCCTCCATGGCAATATCAGCCAGCGGAGCTCCCAGCTAAAGGCTGAATCTAAGTGATAAATGATGCAATGAGCAGAGAAGTGTCCAACCTTGTGTTGGCAAATTAATTACAGTTGTAATTACAGTTGTCATTGCAGGGACTCCCAGTACATGTTTGGTGACTGAATTTCGTGAAATGAGGGTAGAGCCAAAATGGCACAACCCTTCCCCTTTGTAAAGAGAATGAAAAAAGCTCTTTATTTATTAAATTAAAGCGCTTTTTTTCACTTTTTTTTTCTTGTCTATTGCTCTTGCAACAGACAAGAAAAAAACTTCTTGTATTTTCTTGTATTTTCTTATGTTTTCTGGATAAAACAGAACTGGTAGCACTCAAGAGGATGAACTTCAGCAATGATGGATAACATGCACAGCAGCATTTAGGACACCATAAATTTACACTGGCTGGGAGCTCTCAGGCCAAGGAGGAGGAGAAGGAAAGAGAAATTTGTACTGGAGAGTCTTACTTGACCTGTAAAATCCAGAACTGTTACACTGGCTGTCACAGACGAGGATTCTTGGGAAGTTTGGTCATGAATTTTTGTTTTATGTTCCCAATAACAAGGACAATGAAGTATTTGTAGAGGTTCATGGTGCCCTAGTGTAGGTGAGCACTGCAGTGTTTGCTGCAGCAACGAGATCTTCATCATCAGAGGCTCCACTGAGGGATGTTCTCACCCACCAAGTGATTTCTGAGAAATTAAAAGTAGGAATCCAAACTCGCCTTCCCTTTGTTGGGAGCACACTGTGCCAGCAAAACGCTTCTGTATAGGCTTTCTTCCAAACCCTTCCAAGCCTTCAGTGGAATCTGGGAAGCTCCTTTACCATCAACACCCTTGAGAAAAACACTCTCATTAAAGAAGGAGAAGGAAAAATGCTTATTACTGAAGTTTGTGTGCATGGATTGGTTTTGGGATGGGCACACTCGAAATAGCTGGGGGAGGAAGCTGCCATGTTGCTAAATGGTTTGGTGAAGGCTTTCTGTATTTCCTTTTTTTTTTTTTCCTTTGAAGAGGTCAGAGTTAATTGCAAGACATTAAATATTTATAGGTTTTATTATAACTCATTGCTAAATGCTGTGAGGACTTTTCCTGATGCTGTGAAGCAGTTCAGACTCATTCAGCCTTCGGAGCAAAGCGGCGATGGCAGCTGTGAGGAAATCCTTCTTCTAGGGCTCCCAGCACTCCTCTGATGTGATTAAACAGTCCTTATTGTGTTCAGATTTTTGATTAGAAAACCTCAAAAGGGTCAAATTCGACTCAAGGGACAGATTCGTGTCAGTTCTTATTTTTAATCTGAGTGTGCCCTCAACTGTGGTCTCAGTGAAACACTTTTCTCCCTGAGAGTGGCATCGAATTTTGGGTTTAAAACACAGAGTTGGCAAATGTTAGCAAATCAGGAGCCTGTTCTAAAAGCCTGTCCTTCTTTCAGGGGTTTTATTGTGCGCCGTTAACTTTTTTTTCCAGTTTCAATATTGTTTTCTTCATTTTTAATTGGCTAATAAATAGCAACTGCTACATTGGCATGGAAAAATGTAATGGGCCAGACAGCTTGGTTGGGATCTCTGCCATTGTAAGGTCAGAATCTGAGGACCAAAGCATGTCAGAACATCTTGCACATTCACCCTTAGCTGCCTCTTTGTATTTTATACAGAGGAGTAGGATTAGTGACTTTTTACAAAGAGAAATACTGAGTTCCCTATAGAAAAGATCCCAAATGTTCTATAAATACTGACGAGTCTGATGTCTATATTCCTTGGTCTGCAGAATTTAATGTGCTTGAGTTACTTTGCTGAAGAAGGGTTATTTAGACATATGGAAAAACATCTGTTCCGTGCCGAAATAAATAGTGTTTGAGTGGTTATACAATGTAAAAGACCATCCAAGGACTCTGTGCCTGAGCATTTCCCATGGTGCGATCATGGCTATGATTTATTGAGAGCAGTGTTTTTCACACTGAGGTGTAGATTTGGAGATAAACATACTTGAATCAAATCCTCCAATCATTGATGGGATTTGTAGGTAGAGATCACTCGTGGAACTTTTGTCTCTGGAGGACAAAATTCTGCCTGTGTGGTGAAATGTCTGCCTGGTTTATAGGTGGTAGCATTCATACCTCTGAAAACACGGAGCTGAGATGCAGAACAGAACGGAGACGGTGGGTTTAAATTGTGCATATTTTACCCTCCCTCCTGCCTTTATTTTGGTGCTTAACCAATGTATAAAATATCAGGCAAAAAATGAATTATTCAGTGAGTAACTTTGAACGCAATTTGCTCGGGTGTTTCAGATTCATGTCTGTCTCTAATAAAGTTTGTCAAATGGAAAGCAGCAGGACACCCCACAGGTTCTTGTGTGAGGGAGCTGTTGAGTTGTGAAATTCTGACTGATTCTGAATCAAAAATTTCTCAGACTTTTCCAAGATCACTGTTTCTGAGTTTTTTTGCTCAGTTCAGCACTGTTTTGCTGTTGTACCAGAATAAAGAGGTGGGTCATTTTGTAAAGGGCAGGAAAATTTCAAAATGTATTTATTAGTTTGTATGTCATTGACAGGGATGTGATACCTGCTGAGACATAAATGCAGGATTCCAGTGTCCAAAAAAATAGCGATGCATGTGCCAGTTCTTAACTTGAAATAAAGGAGAGATGCAGAGCTCTGGGGAATGTATCACGAGATGTTCCCTGATTCTGTGTAATTCCCTGGGACAGACCAACTTCTCTTTGGATTTCCTTCTCACTGCACAGGGAACACCCTCTTGCAGCACTCAGTTTCCACAAACAAATCTGTACAGTAGTTAGAGGGGTTAGCTTCAGCTTTTGGACCATATGTTGGTGTATATATGGATACTGCATGTTCCTGTTTGGTAGCAATGCATCCAGACATAAATGTCTTTCCTTGGAAACCTGCTGAAGTGTGCAGCTGCTGCTGTGGGAGGTGGGAAGAAGAGAAGGAGCTATGTAAATAGGTGGGTAAGGGTTTAGTGAGAACAAGTGAGGTGTGCCTCTATAAACTGGTGGGTTCTTCACCATTTTAGAGGGGAAAACAGAGGAGGAGTGGGGAATGTAAACCAGTTATTATTATTCAGGGCCTTGCGTATTGAATCAGCTCAGAGGCAAAGGCAGCAGCTCAGCACTCACAGTGCCACTCCCACTTTGCTCTGGGATTTTTTTGGCAAATCAGCTTGGGATTCTGGGCTCGAGTCTATCACTTAATAGTTGTAAAAACCTTCATTCAAACCACCTTAGATGGGAGTAGCTGAGGACAGGTTTGGCTTTACAAATAAAAGCTTCATTTTGTTTTGGTTTTGCCATTGACTGCGGTCAGGAAGCTTGGGGTCACAAAGACTCTTTCTGAAGCTTTCATTTGCCAACAGTGAACTTCATTTAGGGCTGTGATTGCTTCCTAAAGCCAGACTGGAGCCAGTCCCATTTCCCCCTGGATTCTTGGATCAATGTTCGTACAATTCCCTGTAGGAACAGCGTTTCAGCTCCAGCACATGTTGAATTGTTTGACCTGATGCCTCTGCCCTCGGGGTCACTGCTTTTGCAGGGAAATGGGACATTGCGGGTGAGGATGGTTTCCAGCCTTTATCTCCTTTCGTGTTTAATGGAATGAGAGATGAATGATATGAGCTCCAGCTGAGGATAATGAGGAAAAAAAAAATAAGTTGTATTGTCTCTATCATGAGCAAGTTGGCCAGTAATGAAATATTTAAGAACTGATGGGAAGATCTTGTACTCAAACATATTGAAATATTTAAGAAATGATGAGAAATTATTGTACACAAGTATATTAATGTAAAATAATTCTCATGCAACCTGATATCACACAATTAAGTCCTTCATCATGTTAATGATGCACTGCACCCAACCCCATTGCAGATCCGTTGGAAAGCATAGAAACTCCACTGTAACTTGGAATATTGAGCAATTCACCATATTGTACCTGTGGAAAAATAACAATACTCTTCTATAAAGCAGGAACTTAATAAAATTACTCCTTGCTTCTGATCAGTTTAAACTGTATTTTCTAATATGTATTCAAGGTGTAAAAGGGGCTCTGTGTTGAAAAGTGTATCAGTTTGACAAATTAACTAACAAATTACAAAATTATAAAGCTAATAATTTAGGGGGTTAAAGCAAGACATATACAGCTGTCTCTGGCTTTCTAGTGCTCCTTTTGAATCCAGGTCCCTGGATTTCATCTTTATTGAAATTATTTATACACAGTAACATGATGGCAAGTTGTATCTGAAACAAAATCTCTCTCCATTTCTCCTAGTCATGAATCATTTTCTAACAGGATCTTTTGTTTCTGCACTTTCTGTAATTATACAGCAGTTTCTTCATTTAAAAAGAATGAAGAAAAAATAGCCAGTAAACACCGAGTCCCTTCCGGATTTATGTGTCTTTCTAGTAATTAGGAAATTACAAATCCCTGGGAGTAGAGTCATGCAGATCTTCTTTCTCCCTTTGCCAACTCAATCAGTTCTATTCTATACAAGGAGAACATGAACAAAAGGCAGCAATCAAAATCAGTTGATTCAATGACCACCTGTTTCTTTTAATTAAAAGTAATAATTTACTGTGAATTCCAGGAGGAGACTGAAAAATTTGCCTTTGAATCATTTTGAACTGTGTTCACATTGTGCTCTTCTGTACAATTACAGAGAAGAAACAGTTGATTGAAAAAATTTCAAATTTCTTTAAAGCCAGTTTTTTTCTGTTTGTGTACTTTCTTAATTCTCTTTAGAGTAGCAAAGAATAAAAGTGGTCTTAGTTACACAACAGGAAAAGAGATTTTTGTTGTCATTTTTGCATGGGGTGTCATTTATAATCATAAAAGACTTCTCTTCTACAGCACTTGAGAATCAGTCTTCATTCCTGAATGTCATCCCAACCCTTGAACCCAGTGAGGAAGGGACTGGATTTTGAACTTGCTGTACTGCAGCTGCTCTCGGTGCTGGTGCAGGTCTGGTGGAGGCAGGGGGGTCTGCACAGGTTATATCACCTGTATTTTTGCTATTTTTGCTTAGTCTTTATTTCCTTATCCCACCACTGTTACTGTAGAGTTGAATACAACTCTATTTATGCCCTGAACACCTACCAGTGTGTTCAGGTTTCCCATCCCGCAGATGTCAGTGGATTGAATGAATGAATTCTTTCTCCAAGTTATTTGAGTCACTCCAAACTTCACATTCTGCCTGGAGGTAGATTCCTGGAAAGAGTCTGGGTGTAATTTCTCACCAAGTAGGAAAGCACACTCATGCCATTCCTGTCCTCCTCCACTGCAGCAAGGAGCTCTTGGTAGGTCAACCTGGAGAAGATTTTTTTTTTTTTTTTTGGGGTGCTTGGCAAGTAGATTTGGAGCTCTGAAGTGTCTTGCAGCTGGGGAGGAGCAACCCCATGAACCAAACCCAGCTGATTGGCCCCACTTTGAGCCCAATTTGGGCTCGGGACTCTCAGAGATCCCAGCCAGCCTCAGCCCTTCTGGGATATTTTTGATTTTGAGGCAATAGAAGTCTGATCTTTTATTGCACTTTTCTGAAAGCAATAAAATTTTCCTACACTGCAGCTCTGAGAGGGGAAATATCAAACGAGCTTTAAGCATTTGTACATTTTATATTAAAAAATGATATGATCTTAATCATTCCCAAGAGTCTCAGATTCTCTTTGCTCCCAGTCTTACTCAGCCAGGGAAGAACAAAGCCGGTGACCAGTTAAACAAGGGCTTTTTACTCTTCCTTGCTCCTCAGCTCTGATGACAGAAGCCATATTTTAAGCCCTGGAAGTTATTTTTTCCAGTAGAAGCATCTGGCTCCTTGGCTCTTGCAGCTTCAAAGCTGAAGCTGTTTTCTTAAATTAAGATGCAGAGCAAATCACTAATCAATATTTTTGTTTTCCCAGTGCAAAAATAAATAGCAAACAGAAGAAAGTGTCTCAAACAGAGGTGGTATCTGAGTGGGATCCTGGATATTGTAGTCACTGCTTGGAAGGGGTTTAGAAAGCTGGAGTCTGAAGACCTTCAGAACTTCGAGTGAAATTTGCCTGAGGACAGTGTGGGCTGAATGTGGGATTTGGCTCTGTACAGAGAAAACCACGCTCAAATACATTCTCAAATGTGTTTTATTAACTTGGTATTCACTTGGGGAAGTTAAAGCTGTTTTAAGGGAAATATATGCAGTACAGATTGCAGTGGTTTCATTGATCTGTTGCAGCAGATCCATACTTCTAAAGACATTTGGAGGGGGGACAAAGAAAGATGTGGGATTCAGTGGTTCTGTCACAGTAGGGAATGGCTAAAGGCTGTGTATTAAATGAGGAAAACACCTGCCAGTCCTTCTGGGCTTTTCCATTGGTAAGGAGGAACAGTGACCTCCTATCTCTTGTAACAATTTGTAAGTTGGTTTGCCTATATGGAATATATTGTCATCCCTGTTTTCAGCAGAAACACAAACAGCACCACAATTTGTGCCGCTGACGTTCAGGAATCACTTTTTTCTTTCATCTAAGGGAAGTAGTTTGAAAATTTTAAGCTTTTATTTCCTGTACACCTTTTAAAATAGTAACTCCATATAAATGTAAGTTTGACTGGGGATGAAGAATCATCTCGTGGTTCTGTTATGGAAATAAAAAATGGAAAGTTGGGTACCTTTGCATTTCTTTACACAAAACTGTTCTTTGTTGTAGTAGGCCCTGATACAACCTGAGGACCTCACAGCTCATCTGCAGAACTCCTTTAAGGTTTTTTTGTAATGGAAAATATAATTCTCCATTCCTCCAAAAGTGTTTTTACACTTGCACTTTTGCATTTTCTGCTTCTTAATGATCACAAAAATAGCAGTTCAGGTATGGAAAAAAAATCCTTTCACCAACCCTAGGCACTTAAAAAATTTAAGAAGTTAATCTTATCTCCTGCCTAACACCTTTTTGACATTCATGTGTTGGCATTAATTGACTGAAAATGGTCCTTTTTCCTCACACCCTAATCACCAGCACAGGCTCTGGCACTGACAGGTCACAGAATCACAGAATGGTTTGGGTTGGAAAAGACCTTAAAGCTCATCCCATTCCACCCCCTGCCATGGGCAGGGACACCTTCCACTGTCCCAGGCTGCTCCAAGCCCCGTCCAACCTGGCCTTGGACACTGCCAGGGATCCAGGGGCAGCCACAGCTTCTCTGGGCACCCTGTGCCAGGGCCTCCCCACCCTCACAGGGAACAATTCCTTCCCAATATCCCATCTAACCCTGCCCTCTGGCAGTGGGAAGCCATTCCCTGTGTCCTGTCTCTCCATCCCTTGTCCCAAGTCCCTCTCCAGCTCTCCTGGAGCCCCTTTAGGAACTGGAAGGGGCTCTGAGGTCTCCCTGGAGCCTTCTCCTCTCCAGGTGAACACCCCCAGCTCTCCCAGCCTGGATCCAGAGGGGCTCCAGCCTTCAGAGCATGTCTGTGACCTCCTCTGGACTCTCTCCAGCAGCTCCAAGTCCTTTCTGTGCTGGGCCCCAGGGTTGGGGCAGCTCTGCAGGTGGGGTCGCACCTGAGCGGGGCAGATGGGCAGAATCTCCCCTCTCCTGCTGCCCTCACTGGGGGATCAGCCCGGGGCATGGTGGATCCTTGGTTCTGGTGACACAGTTGTTGACAGTGTCAAGTTGCATCCCATGAAAAGACCTCACAAGTAATAATCTGATGTGCTTGGCATGTAAAACCTCCACTGGTGCACCATCACACAAAGTGGGGTTTGGGTATTTTAAAATTAAAGGCAGTGTGGTGATTTAATGCCTGCAAAATTATAGCAGGTTCAGTGTTGCTATCAGGGGGAATAAAATCCCGATCAAAAGGGAGCTTTTAGAAAGAATTCTGAGATATAATGCTCATAAGCTGTTTTGTGATGTGTTAAGGCACAGTTTGACATGTGCTGCTGGTTAACCATGCGCTTTCAATTATTGCACACCCCCGCCTAAGAGCCACAGAAGTTATGGAATGATTCCTCACAGGGGGGTGCTTTCCATCGCTGTTCAATATAGGAAATGGGTTCATTTGTGCTAAACAAAGGAAGAAGGCAGGGATGGTGGCAGGGGGGCAGGACATAGCTCAGTGGCAGTAGATAGGTGGAAAAACATGTGTGCTTTGGGGAGATGCCTCTGTGTTCTTCTGCTTCCCTCTGCTGGAGTGCGGCAGGATTCCTGCCTGACCCCCTTTAAACACATCCAGAGCTGTCTGGGCAAGAGACTTCTGCAAGCTCATTATTTATTTTAAATGTTTCTGCTCCATTTTCAGGTTTTTTTCAGTAGTGCCACCTGGAGCCAGTGTGTACAACCCTCTCCTGGTGGCTGTGACTCTGTGGCTGCTCCTCTCTGTGATCACATCTCAGCTTTGAGAGTGATGGATAATATTCTAATTTTTGCAGAGCTGTGTGGGGTGTAGCGGCCTGGTTGCTGTTCATCTTTATAGACCCCAGTCTATTAGAAAGTATGCAAATGCAGAGCTAAATTTATGCCAATTCAAAGGTTTTTCAAATCAAAATTTCTATAATGTCTGTGGTATCAATTGCCCAGAAGTTTTATCCCATTTAATTACACTGTATTGCATTAAGTTGTACTTACAAAAATGGAGGACTGTCCTAACATAGCAGAGAATTCACTTTTTAGCATGAAAATAACACGAATTTTAATAGAGCACATCATTCATCACTGCTGAACAAGTGCTTCCCCACTGCTTTCCCATTGCCACTTCCCCTCTCATAACTTTGACGGATTTTGGAAACAGAAGTAGTTTTTCCCTTTAGAGTTTCACAATTAATCTATGCCAAGTTTAATGCAAAGTTCAATTTTCTTGCAAATAGCAGCCATTATTTGGCAGTTCATCTGTCAGATCCTGGCTTGGCTCCCTGTGTTTACTACAAAATGGGGCTGCCAGCTCTGCTTTGGGAATTATTGAAAGTTTACATTGATGAAAAGGGGATATGTGAAGAAAATTTACAGGAGCTTTCCTTTAGCTCCATAGTTTGCCTTAAGCCAAAAAAAATGCTAAAGACAACGTGATTTCCTCTATGATGCATATAAGTTCATTAATGCATGTTTAACACTGGGAAGTATGAACCTGTATTAACAACTGATAAAATAATTACTGTTAATATAAGTAATTAGAGCTGGCAATGTAGTAATTATTATTAATATGATTGCTTATAATTAAAGTGCAAGCCATAGATTCAAGGGTAGTTCTAAGTGGATCAGAAATCCTTGTGAATACAGGAATAAGATGAAAAAATTTTGTCACCTGTAATGGGTGGATAGTGGTCTCTTGACTTTCTCTGGATGTTCTCAGACTTGTTTCCTAAAAAACAATACCTTCCACACTTTGATTTACCCCAAAAAAACCCAAAACACAAAGCGTAGGATTGAAGCAGAAAATAGGATAAAATACTGATGAAGAGTGTAGTCTCTTATGTTTTTGTCATAGGTTAGCAAGCATAGTCCCGGAAGGGATGTCCTTGCTAAGGGGTGCTTACAGCTTCCTCTGGGACCTGATAGAACCTATCAGCTGGCCAGTTTGAATATGGACAATTCTCTAAGCCACTTAAAGTTGTGACCGCCTCTGTGATCCACACTTAAGAATAGAAACCCTGAGGCAGAGGCTCTCTCTCGTTTCCGGGGCTGGGACAGGTGGCTGCGGGCCCCGTGTGGGGGCCAGTGGGCCACGGCCATCCTGGAGCCGATGGGCCTGTTCCACCCGCGGAACCACCCCCCCCCAGCGCTGCTGCGGGCAGCCGGAGCGGCCCGGCTCTCCCCCCTCTCCACTGCGATAAGCCACATTCCAGCTGCGAGGCCGAGGTGAGATTAACCCTTTTAGTGCTGTGAAGAGCTGAAAACCTGAGGGAGGAGAAAGAGGAGATGCTTAAAGCTGAAATTCTGTTGTGAAGCTGTGATACATCAGAGTATCCCGTTGTAATTCCATGAAGATATGGGGGGTGGAGTGTTCAACTCATGCCTGTTAGCAAAAGCACCTGTGCTGAGATAGGCAGATGCTGACGCAGCTGTAATTTCATGAGAAGTTTGGACAGGGAGAGATGGAAGCGATGAGGACTTTTGCTCCAAATGGGAAAGGAGAAAACCTCAGTTCCTAGAGGTGCTCCCAGAGATAGTCCTAACGATGAAGATGAGGAAGACCCTTTGCTCCCAGAGAAGAAGGGCCTCTGTTCTTAGAGATGAAATGCTCCCAGAGATGGGTGAAGAGAATTTTTGTTTCTGAATGGCTCAACCTTAAAATTGTACCCCAAAAAGCTTCAAGAGTGGACCCTCGAAAGCAGTTGCGGGAAAAGCTGCAAGTCGGGGGAAGGGACTCACATGCGAGCAGAGAGACTCCTCTTCCTGAATGGACTGAACAATATTTGGAAGTGGGCGGCTGTCTCGTTGTGATAATGTTTTCATAGCATGAGCAAGAAGAGACTTCTCTTTCTAAATGGACTGAACAAGGTTATTATGGAAGTGGTAAACAGACTGAACGTCTTAAGGGTTGTCTTTTTACATTGTCAGTGGGAGAAGGGAGGAAGGTGGGGGCAGGAGAAGAGTTCTGAAGGTGTGGTATAATTTTTTTTTTCTTCTTTTAGGTCTGTTAATAAACTTCTTTATATTCTTTCAAGTTTGGTGCCTGCTCTGTGTTTCTCCTAATTCTTATTTCACAGAAGATAAATAGTAATGAGTATCTTGGACAAAACCACTACACTAAATTGGTGTTTCTGCCCGGTTACAAACCCAACCTGCTACAGTTTTAAATTTTTTTTTAGGACATTCTATTAAAAGGCTCTTGAAAGAGAGATTTCCTACAAAGTTTCCAGTTCAGGAATAGTTTTGGTATTATTTTCCATTGTCCTCTTCTTATTATAAATTATTTAGTGTGTGCCGTTAGAATAATAGCTAATAATAGAACATATGTGCTTCTCCTTACAAAATCTAATTCATATTAAATTGTTCATCTGAAACACCCCACAGTAGGAATTTTCACACAAGGATAGAAAGCTAGGGTTCAGTATAGAAAATACTATATACAGAAAATATAGAAACTTGATTTATTTATTTATTCATGTGGCTGTTTTTTGTTGTTTTCTAAGAATGTTTTTCCTGGGATTTTGTAGTCACACAGAGCTTTGTAGTCAGACACAAGCCCTCACTCGTGTTGCACAGTGAGTGCAGAATGGTTGTCCTTAAATGTCACAACATTTTTAAACCACACACACTCCTGCTTAATGTAATTCCATGCATATTCCATTGTTTGGAATGAAATTATTGGGCAGTGTTACATAATTTCAGTATAATATGCAGGTTCAATTATTTAGTAGACATTGACTGTAATAATTTCCATATATATAATAAAACAGTTCCTTTCCCTCTATACCATTACTTTATGCTCATAAATACCACTTGTGTCAGATGTTAAACACAACTTTAAAACTCTGTTTATTCAGTGTCATTCTTAGGAGCTGTGGCTTTTGTCCTTCTCAGCCACAGATGTCTTAACCAGAGTCATGCTTAAGTGTAGATATTTATAAGGCAACAAGTCCCCTTCTGTCATCTAAACAAAACAATTTAGGGAAGAATTAGCTTCCCAACTGTGGTTTAAATTGTTTGGAAGGCACATAGTCACCGAGCCACCAGAGAACCCTTCTGCACAGCCACATTCCCATGACCCTGAGCCACAAGGTCCGTTGCTGTATCTTTAATAAATAATGAAACAGATGTTCTCTGGAGCCGTGGCTGTCACTCCATGTAGGTTCACTGTGTTTACAAAGTAAATACAGTCGGTAGCAGTTAGCATTTCATATCTCAGGCTGTACAACAAGCAGAATTATTGAAATAGTTTCAATTTGAATTTGTAATGTAAAGTCTTTACTTGTTACCCTGGGTGCTCTATAATTTCTTTCCATACAGTGAAAAGTAGTGGTTATAGATTCACTGTAAAACTTAGAATCAATGCCCAAATGAATTCACATGAAGAATGCTACCAAAACACCAAAAACCTTCACAAAGGGTAATATGCAAAATAGTAAAATTTTAAGGCAAAATTTTGTCTTCTCATAGTCATATTTTTGTGATAATTACTAATCAAAACTCCCAAATTTCTTGAGAAAGTGCTTATACTGGAGGGATCTTTTCTTTTTGAGGAAAGAGTCAGCAGGTTTTCCATTTTGAGTAACATGCCGGGCTTTCCTTTTGATTTTTTGGAAAGCTTTGATTGGCAGGTAAATTTTAAAAATCAGTATATTTATAAGACAATTTAATACTTCTTATCTAATTTAAGGGTATAATACAAAATGTAGACAGAAGAAAAATATTATAATGTGTCATTTTGCAGTTGTGTTTTCATTGAGGATGTTTTAGACCTGGCATTTCATTATTTCCACGGTCTTTCTGAAAAGAGTATTAGCAAGGATTGATTTCAAACCCCAGTGTGGTTTTTAATGAAGGGTTACTACTTTTCCAAATTTCTGACCAAGACTGTGCAGGGATAGTTCTGACTGAAATGCAGCTGGAGCAGGAAGGAGTCATAAAGGATTTGAAGATAAAGAGGGTGTGCACAGGACAGGGCCATCACAATGTTTATTTTGGCATTGCACATCTCCAGCCTGGTGTATGTGGAGTTCTGGAATGAGCCTGACATGGAGGGACCTATGGAAGATGTGGTTTCTTCCTCTGAAGTAAATGTTCCTGGTTTTCCAGAGGGGACCCTTACTGCTAGAGAAACAGCAGATGTCTATGGATGTGTCAGGCATTTAAGTGATTTGGGTGTATTCCCTTTCACTGGTCCTAAATTAGGAAACATATCCAAGCTGCTGGTGGCCTTAAAATGTCCTCACTCTTAAGTTTCTCTGCTCAAAAATCAGATGGGAACAGCAATCTCTGGAAAATATTTACCATGTGCCGAGTTAGAATTCATTCCTTTTCATTTACAACAATAGAGATTATCAACTTGCAGCATTTCAAGATAATCCCATCTGTAAAATCCTAATTTTACAGTCATTGGACTGTATTCCAGATTAGGCCATGAACAGTTTCTTCCCAGTTCTCCTGCTGTATTTTGTGTGACATTTCAGGATGGTGACAGTAACACTGTAATCAGTCTGTGACTCTTCAGCCACAGACTGAACACTGCCATTAAACTTTATGTATGTGAGCAGTCAGTAAATGAAGTTTTAGTGTGCATAAATCATGGGAACAAGCCTGAGCTGACATAGTTTTTTCTTACAGCACCATAAAAAGGAGAATTTGGAACTGAGGTCAACGTGCCTCTGCCAGTGCAGGTACCACTGTTAGGTTCTGAACAAGCTACACACTGAAATGTATTTTTCTGCAGCATGATTTGCAGAGCTGGAAAGCTTTTGGTATTTGAAGTAATAAAGGTGTGTCAATCTTATCTTTTATGACTTGAGAATCTGTGTCTGTTTTTCCCTCCAGGATCCCAGAAGCAAGCACAAGTTCAAGATCCACACCTATGGGAGCCCCACCTTCTGTGACCATTGTGGGTCACTGCTCTACGGACTCCTGCACCAGGGGATGAAATGTGACAGTAAGTGAAGTTTTCCTTGGGCTACCAAAGGGGTGTTCTGGAAAGTCAGTGGAAGCCCTGGATAACAGCTTCTTACTTCGTTTCTGTGGAAAATACCATTTCAAATGTCAGCTATTTATAGTCCTGGTATATTTCAAGTGGATATTTCAGCATCATAATAACGTACTAATGAAAATCACCTCTTCTGCTGAGAACATGGTGTATTCAGCTTGATGTCGCTGGAGAGCCTTTGTCATGGTAATTTTGAGAAAGCCTCTTTTTGGACTGTCTGTGTGAATACACTCTCAAAGACTGAAATTTCAGTTCAGTTTGTAGTCAAGGTCTACTATTTTCCTTGTATGTAATTTGTCTTGGAAGTCTTCCACAGGCAAAACCTAATAGTCAATTTAAACTTAACTCCCTTCATTGCTGACGTGAATGCTCTGTTTTCTTAGTCATATTCCCAGCAAGTCTTTATTCCATTTTCACTTTTTTCCCCCCTTCAACTTCATTAATGATATGTTTAGCTTTCTGAAATAGATTATTTTATTTTCTGTTGTATTAACTCTCTACAGAAAGTATTGCAAGATGGAAACCAGACGTGGCGTTTGGTTGAAATCCAGGCAGCTTTAATCTGAAAGTCTTACCAATAATTAAGCATTTAGTCTTCATTTTCACTTTAAATTAATTTTCACTTAATTTTTAGCTTCTCATGGGTGTCTGAACCATTTTTATGTCCACAGCCTGTGATATGAACGTTCACAAGCAATGTGTGATAAACGTCCCAAGCCTCTGTGGCATGGACCACACAGAGAAGAGAGGAAGGATTTATCTGAAAGCTGAAGTCACTGGTGACAAACTGGAAGTAACAGGTAAACAGCTCATTTTGGAATTTTTCAGGTTTTATAAATGTATGATACACACTGTGAGTTTGTGTGCCTTGGTCAGATCTTTGTGCATTAAAGCCACTGATGGAAAATTTCCTTCCAGAAGCTGGAGGATTTCATACAACGTGGCTTTGAATCAAGAAACTCTATGAAGCTGTGTTCATAAAAATCAGTAGAAAAAAGGAAATCTGTAGTAACAGCTTTAAAACCTAGGGAAAATTAGTTAGAAAATCACTGTATTGTCAGTTTTTCATGTTGAAAGCATCCCAGCAGGATGAGTAGCTGTTCAGGAAGTTACCCATCATCTTCAGAGCACAAGAGATTCACTAAACCTTCATCAGCTGAGGAGTTGTTCCTGTATTTCAGAGTATTGAATAAACAAAGGCAACTGGGATTCAATCCCAAATATTACTCCCAGTAAGTTTTAAAATATAAAAAACCAGTTCTCACATTCTATAAGCTTAAGGTGACCAAGCTGGGGAGGAGGCAGAGAAGGGGAAAAAGGAGAGGGTGGCAGTTTGTTTCCTTGGAAGTGTTTCTCTGTAATTTGTGAATAATCTGTGGTTGTGCACACCCAGATGTGCACACCCACACCCCCCCACCGACCCACCCTGAGCCAGAAGTTTCCAAAAAATACTCCATGAAACCAGTACAGGGCACAATGCATTTGTCACTGCCTGCTTGGTGTTGCAAAATGGAATTGAATTTGGGGGTAAAGTCAGAGTAGGACAAAGTGGGAGGTTTCTTAGAACATCTCAACTCCTGCCTGTGTTTCTTGGTGTGGTTGTCACAACCTGTGGGTGTAGAGTGTCATGTCCGTGTGGCTCAGGTGACAGAGCCTGGTACACACCAAAAGGATGTTTCTTCCCCCCCTACATTCAGTAGAGACCTTTCCCCTTTTCACAGAGGAAATCAGACCATCACTGAATTTTCGCAGCTTCCAGAACCAGCAAACTTCCCTGCTGACATTATCCCTCTATGGTTTTGTTCTTCCTAAATCCAAATAGCTCCATATTCTCCTGTCAAACCCTGTAAAATGCATTGAAAAGGAGACGTTTGATAAAATTTAGTTAGAAAGGATCAGAATAGATCCCAAGTGATGCTTAATTGTGGCTTAACTTTTCAAAGAGCTTCCTGTCAACGTGGGAGGGGGAAATTTGTCCAAGGTGCTGTCATTAAGAGAAGGTGGTTTCACTAAGTAATGAGGCGTTTCAGGGATGGTGATGTGGGTTCTAAAAGTAATTGTACCATGAGAGGGAATTAATTTAAAAATCATCCAAGTGACAAAATTTAATATTTGCTTTATTCTAGGCCGCTTTGCAGCAAGGCTCTTAAATATGGCTTAAACTTTCTGCAATAATACACATAATGTGACAAATAACATGTGCTTACTTCCTGATGATTCAGTTGGTTTATAATCGTTTTAGGGACAAAAACATTTATCACAAGTCATTGTGGAACGAAGGCACTGTAAAGTGATTATACAAATAAAGGATCCTTTTAGTTCAGAGTTTTATTTGAAAAGGTCTTGTCTGAGAGGTGAACATGGTAAAATTGTAACAAATTTTGTAGGTTTTCTCCATAGGCTCTTTTTGGTGTGAGTGTACTTGGCAAATGTCATTTCTATTGTGTTTATAAATAAAACATTTCCATCCCACAATTAAGTAGGTTTCTGGACAACAAGAAGAATGTTTACTATAACTTTGTTATGTATAAAACAATTACAGTGCTGTGGTTGTGGCTGAGGCTTGTCAGCATTTCCAAGCTTTCTGAAAATTTCTTTAAATAAAAATTATAATTGTCCTGAAAGCAAGCTGCTTTTTTTGTTTTTTACGTAAGAAATACCATATGGACTAGCCAAAATGACATTTCAGGTGCCTTTTGTGTATGTTTAACTGAAAAGGAAATTAGCAATTGCCAGTTCATGGACATATTACAAAACATAAAAAAAATGCTCCTAGAATGTCATTGCTTCTAAAATATTTATTGACAAAAGCTTTGTTAGAATATACAGTTCTCAGAGCTCCCAGGCACAACATCACTGCCCTTAGCTTTGGGAAAGGAGGTGAATTAAAGGTCCAGGAGGTTTAGGAACAGCAGGAAAAATAATCAGTGACTGACTGTTTGGTTTGAGCCTTTGTCTGAATCTTTTTCAAAGGAATTACTTTGTAGGTGTTGAACTCCTTCAGCTGAATTCCTCAATATCCCTGCTCTGCACCCTGTTTTGGTTGTTAATTAGTTCCTGCTGATTCTTTCCCAGCCAGCCTTGATTACATGCAAAACATTTGTGCTGCTAAATGGGGACCTGCCACTGGTGTTGGCAAATTGCAAATCCTTAGGCATCCCAACCATCCCAGCCCCACCAGGACAGAGCTGGCAAAGGACAATTGCAGAATGTGGTCCTTTAGGTGATATGGTTTATTTAGCACATCCCAGTTTGTCTTTCTTTCCCTCTGCCTTCTTCTTTGGAGGGTTTTCTGGTGCCTTTTGTTTCCAAGAAGCCCCACACTACAGGCACACTGAATGTTTTCCTGGTAAAATGTTGGAAATAGGGCTGGTTTTTAATTCCCAGTGAATTCTAGGAAGGAGGTGAGGCAGGCACTTCTGGGTGGAGCTACCCAGTTGCTCCCTCAGATTATCTACAATCTCCGAGTTGGCAGGTTCTGAATGGAATTAATGGTGGGAGTCATTCAGTCCTGTGTATAAACACACTTAATTCCAGTTAACTGAGTCAGATCTTCAACCCCGGTGCATCAGTGTGGACACACAGGTTTGTCTGTGGGAATTGTAGAGCCTCTGCAACACTTCTTCACAAAGGAGTTGGAATTTTGGATTGATTTCCTCTGCCATAACCTCACCATCTTCCCAGGGCTACTCAATCTGCCCCATTCAATGCTCATTTGTGTTGTAATTCTTAAACATCAGTGGTTTATCTTCAATGGTTGAGTTACTTGCTTGAGAGCTGTGTTGAATATTAATAATTTATGGCACTTACAGTACAGAAATGTGGTGGTTTTCTTTTTATAGAAACACTCTTGAAACGCATATTTCTGAAATCTCTGAGTTCGTGACCCTTTCATAGGTTGGATTGACATAGGGGGGTTGCTCTTAAGCATAGTAAAGTGCTTTTTGCTATTCTTAATCTCTGCTTTTTACACTGAATTTTCTTCCTCCTGATGTGTGTTAAAAGTTTTTTCACTCTTTCATTTACTCCTTGACCCATCTTATAATTTAGGGCTCTTCTGAGTGAGCTTGTAGGTGGTTGAATCACAGTTCTGATTTTTTTAACTTTATTTTTGAATTATTTTTATAGTGAATGAACAATAACCTTTGTGAGAAAAATAACCCCATCTGGTGCATTGATATATAAAATGCTGCCACAATACTGGGACTTCAAACTGTGACCTCTCAGGCACTGGAAGTTGGATGTGACAGCAGCTGACAAGGAGGATCTGCCCTCCTGACACTTATTTAGAAAAAGGATGGTGGTGACTTTCTGGCAACTAATGCACCCCCTGTTACATAAATCTTATTAAAACACATACAGGCACAGCACAGAATTTTCAGGGGGTTTTAACTGTATTTGCCTATGCTGCAAGGATCAGAAAATCTGGTTTTATTCTTCAGTGGTGCTTCTGTTTAAAAGCAGAGGAAAGCTGGCAGTGATCCCTGCAGAGGCTGGGAGCACACAAGCGGCTCTCCAGCAATGATCTCCCAGGAGCTCCGTGCTCCCCACTGGACATTTCTCAGGTTATTTATGAATGTGTGAATGCTGAGCCACCTCCTGGCACTGCTCATTATGTCCTGTCACGCTGCTTGTTGAGGGCAGCTGGAGCAGGAGCCCCCACCCAGACAGGCTGGGGACACAAACTGCAGAATTCTGGCACATTCCTAGATCCTCATTGTTTCCTTAAAAGACGCCACTGTGCACACACTCTGATAATTTTATTGTGGTTTTCTAGGTCAGTGTCAGTGTCTGTCTTTGTTAACATTAATTTCATAATCTGCAGCTGATTTTAAAAGGGAACATCAATTAATATTCTGGCTGTTTGACCAGCTTTTAATACCAAATGCCTATAAAGTGATCCCAAATAATTGTTTCCATGCAGGACATATTTTTAATGTCTCAAAAAACATGAATCTCATGGTTTACTTCACTAATATCTTCTTTCTGACATTCCCAGAATCTGCAGGGTTGCTGCAGTCATTACAGGAAAAGCTATGCCTTTAGCAATGCCAGCCCTGGTGACAACGAAAAGCTTCCTTCCCACCTCAGTCATTAAATTCACTTTACCATGAAGAAACAGGCAATGTAAGGGGTTTAAAAAGACCATTAAGTTTTCAGTAACGGCCATCTGCATGCATCCAGAAATATCAACTAGACCCTGTATATTTAGGTAAGATAAGAATTATAAATGTAACAGCCTGAAGCCTTTTCCATCTTGTGGTAAGATTTATGTTTCATTAAGCAGCTGTCCTGCCCAGTAGCACATATATTTTAAGATGATATTTTTTGTAAATATAATCTTCTTTAAAATGAAAATAGAATTGCTTGTATGAGATTCCCAGGTGAAATTGAGGCTGGAGAACCTATTGCAGACACAAGAACTTAGGACGCAGTGTTAGGGATGATGGTAGATTTTTTTATTAGTAGGAGAGAATATCCTAATAAATACAGAGGAATCAAGTCTCTTGTAACATCGGTTCATTTTTCTTCTCATTCTAGACAAGGATATTCATCAACTGTTCCTTGTACATCACATGTACAGTGCAGGTGTTCATTATGTTGCCATTTTTCAGTGCTCAGGCACTGGGCTCAGAAAGGATATGAAAAGAAATCTTCACTGGGCAGGGGAGTAGTTATGGAATAGAGAAAAGTCTCATCTCTGAAAGCCCTTATAGTGATGAAAACCATAGAGACTGAAAATTGCCTGGAAAGCAGGATTTGTTTCGGAGTCTCGTACCTGTGAGTCACAAGCAGCTCCAGAAAAGAAGAATTCAGTGAGTTTTAAAAAATCTCATAATAAATCTTCAGTGAAAGTAGAGCAGTTTTGGAGGCAGCTTTTGGATTTTGCATACAAAGGAGTACAAACCCAAAAATGGGAAGACTATTTTCAGTAATAGGTAAATCTTTTAAACTGTGACTGAGGAGTGCAGGAAGGTACTGGGGAGACAGTTCCTTGGCTGGGAGTGCAAGATCCTCTGTCACTCGCTCAGCCATCTGTAAACTGGGCAAACCAGAAAGTCTGTACCAGAAACTTCTTCAGGAGGCAATGAGAATTTTGGAACAATTTAACAATGCTGTGTTGTGAGAAGACAGGAGCTTTATGATGTGTTGGAGCTAACAACAGTCCCCCTTTTCCTTCATTTCTCTGGATACCATGCCAGGTGAGACCACTGGAGTCTTGCAGTGTCTCCTAAAAGCAGCTTTTGCCATGCGGATGAGAGATTTCTACTCATCTAAGTTGCCTGTAGGACTAAAAGATTGGCAAGAAAAGGTTGCTGTGATTAGTAAACTGTTTTATTATCCACATTTGGGAATTCAGGAAAAAGGTATCTGTGACTCACTCGTAAAGGAACTGAGTGGACTCATGCTGCAAATCATTCAGCTTTGTCCTGGGGACAGAAACATTTATTTAGTCATTCCCATGATTAAATTTATCTGCTGGTACCACAAGAAGCTATAAATCCACAACTGCATATGGCTTGCAACTCTTGACCTACACAATCCCATGGAAAAAGTTTCAGCTTTGTTATCCACTCTCTGAATTCCTTAAAATCCTGCCTGAATTTCTTCTCTTTACATGAAATGTCAGTTGTCTCTGCCAGCCCACTCTGTTTTATTTAGGTTTTTATTTAAAGTATGAATACCTAAGAACCAGCTCTGTATTTGCTTATGTCCTTACATTATTCCTGGAAAAGCGGGAGTCCCAAATTTAGGCTCCTGGATGGATACTGCTGGTTTATAAGTAGCACTTAATAGAAGAGCCATAGGACAGATATCAAATAATCTGCATTTTCTGCTGAATACACATTTATGATCTCTGGTGCCAGTTTGGACAAATTTGGAGGAAAATATCCTCTGACAGAAGGCAGGTTACAACCACCCCTCCCGCACCAGGTTTGGGAAGGATGAAATTTTCCTCAGAGGAAAGTGAAAGAGATAAAAACTATTTATTTAACAAACACACGGGAAAAGAATAATAATGCTAAATAATAAAACCTCTCGCTGTGGAGAGAAACCTGGGAAAATCTCAGAGTCCTTCTGTAGATGTAATCTCTCTCCTCCTCCTTGGAGCTGGGTCGTAGGCCCACCTCCAGGGCCTTGGTGGGAAATTCTCCCAATGTGTTCTGATGTTGAAACAGTCCAGAAGAGAAGAAGGGAAAAACCGAAGTCCCAGGAAAACAAAGTTCAACTCTCCATCTTCCTCAGGAGAAAAGGAGCCGAAAGCTGGCTGAAGAGCAAGAAGGGTGCTTCCTCTGCTCTTGCTACCGCAGCAGAAGAACACAGAGGAGTGTGTGTATTTGTGTCCTTGAAACAACTGCTTGAAAAGTGTGCTCAGGTTTTTTTTTCTCTCCCCCCTCTCAGGCTCAATTTAAAGGCACAGAAAGGCACAGTTAATTTCTGGGCATGGAGCAGCGATAGGGGATACACATCATAAAGTCACCCCAAGACATTCCACCCCTTATCCCATATCGTTGGCTCAATGCCCAAACTAATATATTCTAATTCTACACACACACATTAATACATAAAAATACAGCTATGTACTAACAGTGACAGTGACACTCAGCAAGCAGTGGTATACAGGCATTTCACATTACAGATGGTTTTCACCCAACAATCAGATCTCCCTGTGGTACACAACGTGTTGTTCCATCTTTCTGCATTACCCACCGTGTGCAACCAGGTCCCTGAGCAAAAACAACTGCACGGATGGGTTTGTCTGTACTTGAGGCAGAATTCCTCCACATAGTCTTTCCTAACAGACCTCTGACATGCACTACTGGGACCTTGTCTCCATCTGCTGTATACAGGGATTCAGATTAGGCTGGACCAGCTCTATTGGTGGAACCTCAGGTGTTAACTAAGCAGGTGACGTTTGCCAGATGCTGCTCCCAATTTTTAAAAGTTCCCCCACCCAGTGCCTTCAAGGTGGTTTTCAACAATCCATGGCACTGTTCCACTTTGCCTGCAGCTGGTGCATGGTAAGGGATGTGGTACACCCACTCAATGCCATGTTCTCTAGCCCAGGTGTTGATAAGGCTATTCTTGAAATGAGTCCCATTGTCAGACTCGATTCTCTCAGGGGTGCCATGCCTCCAAAGGACTTGCTTTTCAAGGCCCAGGATGGTGTCCCGGGCAGTAGCGTGAGGCACAGGGTAGGTCTCCAGCCACCCAGTGGTGCCTTCTACCATTGTGAGCACACAGCTCTTGCCTTGGCGGGTTTGAGGCAGTGTGATGTAATCAATCTGCCAGGCCTCCCCATACTTGTATTTGGACCATCGCCCACCATACCACAGGGGCTTCACCCGCTTGGCCTGCTTGATCGCAGCACGTGTCTCACAATCATGGATCACCTGGGAGATACTGTCCATGGTTAGATCCACCCCTCAGTCTCGTGCCCACTTAGAGGTGGTATCTCTGCCCTGATGGCCTGAGGCATCATGGGCCCATTGAGCTAAGAAAAACTCTCCTTTATGTTTCCAATCTATCTGTGACATTTCTATCTTTGCAGCCTGATCTACCTGCTTGTTGTTTTGGTGTTCTTCATTAGCCCTACTCTTGGGGACATGGGCATCTACATGGCGGACTTTCACAACCAGCCTTCTTACTCGGGCAGCGATGTTTTTCCACTCTTCAGCAGCCCAGACTGGTTTTCCCCTACACTGCCAGTTGGCCTTTTCCCACTTTTCCAGCCAGCCCCATAGAGCATTGGCTACCATCCATGAATCAGTGTAGAGGTGGAGCTTTGGCCACTTCTCTCTTTCAGCAATGTCCAGGGCCAGTTGAACAGCTTTGAGTTCAGCAAGTTGGCTCGATCCACCTTCTCCTTCAGTAGCTTCTGCAGCCCATCATGGGGGACTCCATACAGCTGCTTTCCACTTTTGTTTCATCCCTACGATGCGACAAGAACCATCGGTGAAAAGAGCGTAGCGTGTGTCTTCTGATGGCAGTTGATTGTATGGTGGAGCTTCTTCAGCATGTGTCACTTGTTCTTCTTCATCAGTGAGACCAAAGTTTTCACCTTCAGGCCAATTTGTGATTATTTCCAAAATCCCAGGGTGATTCATTTTTCCGATATGGGCGCACTGTGTGATGAGAGCAATCCATTTGCTCCATGTGGCATTGGTGGCGTGGTGGGTAGAGGGAACCTTTGCTTTGAACATTCACCCCAGCACCGGTAGTCAGGGTGCCAGAAGCAGCTGTGCTTCAGTGCTGATTACCTCTGAGGCAGCTTGGATTCCTTCATAGGCTGCCAAGATTTCCTTCTCTATGGGAGTGTAGTTGGTTTCAGACCCTCTGTAGCTTTGGCTCCAGAATCCCAGTGATCGGCCCTGAGTCTCACCAGGCACCTTCTGTCAAAGGCTCCAGGACAGACCATTGTTCCCGGCTGCAGAGTAGAGCACGTTCTTCACCTCTGGTGCAGTCATGACTGGGCCAAGGGCTACGACGTGAGCGATTTCCTGCTTGATCTGGGTGAAGGCTTGCTGCTGTTCAATGGAAATCGTTCTTCTTGCGGGTAACCAGGTAAAGAGGACTCACAATCTGCCTGTACTCAGGAATATGCATCCTCCAAAACCCTATGGCACCTAGAAAAGCTTGTGTTTCCTTCTTGTTGGTCGGTGAAGACGTCACAGTGATCTTATTGATGACTTCAATGGGAATCTGATGCCGTCCATCTTGCCACTTTACTCCCAGGAACTGGATCTCCTGGACAGGTCCCTTGACTTTGCTCTTCTTGATGGCAAAGCCGGTTTCCAGGAGAATCTGGATCATCTTCTCTCCTTTCTCAAATACCTCCGTTGCCATGTTCCCCCACACAATGATGTTGTCAATGTACTGCAGATGTTCTGGTGCCTCACCCTTTTCCAGTGCACTCTGGATCAGTCCATGGCAGATGGTGGGACTGTGCTTCCACCCCTGGGGCAGTCAGTTCCAGGTGTACTGCACACCCCTCCAGGTGAAGGCAAACTGAGGCCTGCACTCTGCTGCCAGAAGAATGGAGAAAAATGCACTGGCAATGTCAAAAGTGGTGTACCACTTCGCTGCTTTGGACTCCAGCTCATACCGGAGCTCCGACATGTCCGGCACAGCAGCACTCAATGGTGGACTTCATTCAAGCCACAAAAGTCCACAGTCAATCTCCATTCTCCTTCAGATTTGCGCACAGGCCAGATGGGGCTGTTGAAGGGTGAGTGGGTTTTGCTGATCACCTCGTCTCTCCAACTCGTGGATCATCTTGTGAATGAGAATCACAGCATCCTGAGTTGTCCGGTACTGTCGACGATGCACTGTAGAGGTAGCAATTGGTACTCTTTGTTCTTCCCCCTTCAGAAGACCTACTGCAGATGGGTTCTGATCATCCAGGCAAGGTGTTCTTTGCTTAATGCCCTCTGTCTCCACAGCAACTATTCCAAAAGCACACTTGAGTCCCTTTGGGTCTCTGAAATACCCGTTCCGGAGGAAGTCTATGCCCAAAATGCACGGGGCCTCTGGACCAGTCACAATGAGATGTTTCTTCCACTCACTTCCAGTCAGGCTCACCTCAGCTTCCACCAGGGTCAAATCTTGTGATCCACCTGTTACCCCAGCAATAGATACAGATTCCATCCCCACATGTTGCAATGGGATTATTGTGCACTGCGCACCAGTGTCAACCAAGGCATCATATTTTTGTGGTTCTGATGTACCAGGCCGACAAATCCACACAGTCCAAAAAACACGGTTTTCCCTGGCCTCTACCTGGCTAGAGGCAGGGCCCCTCTAGTCCTGGTTATCCTTCTTTCCCTGGGCATGCATCTTAGAGGTTCCTTCAAGGGGATCAGACATGTCATCTTCTCTTCCATCATTTCTGGTGGTTTGGCTACAGGCAACTGGAGCTACTTCCTTTTTGGTAGAACTTCCTTTCTGAGACTTGCGCTCCTTCAGTTCATGCATTCGTGCTGCCAGAGCAGAAGTGGGTTGTCTCTCCCACCTCCTCATGTTTTCCCCCACTGTCACACAGGAATTTCCACAGCTCACTTCATGGGATGTACCTTCTCTCTGGGGAATGTCCACATTTGGTAGCAGAATCTCTGATCTGTACTGCCGAGATTTGGAGAAGGCCCTCTTTAATCTCCTTCTTGAGTTCCTGGTCATTTCTTCTCTATCTTATCTTCCATTTTCTGCATACATGTTTCCATGCGATTCTTCCATGTGTTGGGCCATGCACGGCATCTGCATATGCTTGGAGTTTCATTGCCTTATCCCGCACAGTCTCATTCCTGCCATCCTTCGGTTTCATCATTGCTAAAGCAGAAGCGTATACTTGTATCCCAAGTTGTATGAGTTTTTGCCACATCACTGGTCAACTCTGACTCTGTCTGGACTCCTCAATCCTGGGTCATTCGTGTAGACAATCTCTACCACCCCTAGTTCTCTCAGGCATTGGATCCCTTGTTCTGTGGTCTTCCACTGGGTTTGCTGCATGTAGAGATCATCTCCACACATATATCTTTCATTCATGCCTATCAAAACCCATGTCCAGAGACTGACAGAGTCAGCCCTCCTTATTATTGCTTGGTCGATAGCTGGATCATGTGACAGGGATCCCAAATGCCTCGCTTCAGCACCATCCAGCATTACATCATCACCTGCAGCATCCCAAATACGGACCATCCAACTTATTACGGATTCAACAGACCGTCGGGTGTAATCCTTTCTTAGGCTGTGAAGGTCCTTTATGGACGTGGACTCAGTAATGTTTCTGTGCCTGAGTCAGTTGGTGGCTTTGAGGCTCCTTCCCCTGTATCATCATCATCTTTCACTAAACAATCAGTTTTGGTTGTGTGCTTTTTCCTCGTGACAGGAGCCACTGTCATTGGCTTAGGCTCTCCCTCTAGTTCGGCTCCAGCCTGAGTGACTGGGGTGTCTTCTGATTTATCTTCCTGCCCCTCTACCTTTACCTACTGCCCTACAGTACCTAGCAGTGTGCGATAGGCATATGCCAAGGCCCAGTATATTGCCATGAGCTTTCTCATTAGAATTGTCACTATATTTCTGTTTCAGATATTTCCCCACCTCAGCTGGGTTCTGAATTTGTTCAGTGGACAAATTCCAAGCTATTGGGTCAGAGAATTTCTTCAGGGTTTGGCCCATGTCCTCCCATTCCCCACACCACTCAGGATTTTTCACCTCATCAGTCACCCTGGAAATCTGAGCTCTCATTCCAGACAAGCTGAAAACCACACAGAGGAAGCTTACCAGATAAAATACCAGGAAGGTGGTCTCTTTAACATCCACGGGAAAACGAACATTGTCAAAAGTTAACGTATCAAATTTAAAGGAAAAGGAGATGAAAGGTTGGGAAACCCCTCTCCTCCTCTTCTGACAAACTGGGTGCAATTACTAATAAACCCCCAAAACAGGCTACTGAAACTAGGACTGGGGTTAGGACAGAAAAACCACGTTATACACAATTTGAACAACTGCCTGTACCCCTGTCAAATTCTTATAAATCATTATTCCCGAGCACAGCAAAATAGAAATCTGGATTCATGCCCCTGCTCTGTAAAAGTTACATATCAGGGACAAGATCGGAGCAAGCTGTGGATAGGCAAACAGGCCTAGGGACCAGAAAGGCATCAGTACCTCAAACAGGCCTAGGGACCAAAAAGACATCAGTACATCAAGCCAGAGAGACATTATGAACTCAACCAACATGGTGACTACTTTACCCCAACACAAAGTAATTAAATTTTTTAAAAATGTAATTAGTGCAGGTTTTTTCACTTCCTTTGAGCCCCACATTGGGTGCCACTAATTATTTGTGCTGGTTTGGACAAATTTGGAGGAAAATATCCTCTGACAGAAGGCAGGTTACAACCACCCCTCCCGCACCAGGTTTGGGAAAGATGAAATTTTCCTCAGAGGAAAGTGAAAGAGATAAAAACTATTTATTTAACAAACACACGGGAAAAGAATAATAATGCTAAATAATAAAACCTCTCGCTGTGGAGAGAAACCTGGGAAAATCTCAGAGTCCTTCTGTAGATGTAATCTCTCTCCTCCTCTTTGGAGCTGGGTCGTGGGCCCACCTCCAGGGCCTTGGTGGGAAATTCTCCCAATGTGTTCTGATGTTGAAACAGTCCAGAAGAGAAGAAGGGAAAAACCGAAGTCCCAGGAAAACAAAGTTCAACTCTCCATCTTCCTCAGGAGAAAAGGAGCCGAAAGCTGGCTGAAGAGCAAGAAGGGTGCTTCCTCTGCTCTTGCTACCGCAGCAGAAGAACACAGAGGAGTGTGTGTATTTGTGTCCTTGAAACAACTGCTTGAAAAGTGTGCTCAGGTTTTTTTTTCTCTCCCCCCTCTCAGGCTCAATTTAAAGGCACAGAAAGGCACAGTTAATTTTTGGGCATAGAGCAGCGATAGGGGATACACATCATAAAGTCACCCCAAGACATCTCTATTAACAAGGAGGAAGAAAATGGCACATTTTTTCCCCAATGCAAGTTGACAATTTTTTCTGGGTTTTAGAAGGAAAACCTGAGCAAGACTGGATTTATTGGAGACTTCAATCCATACTTGTCTTTATTGTCTTTTTACCTGTGTGCTTTCTCATTCCCCATTAAGAGTCCAATCTGGACAAAATGTTAGGAAATTTAACCGGTGGCAGCTGCTTTGCTCAGTACAGGGATTATTATCATCCTTAATATTTGTGACAGAAAACTGACAAGGAATATTTCAGGTTTCTGCCCAACCTGAGTCCGAACTGCACCTCCCTTTAACCTTCTCTAATTTAGAGTAGCATCTCTATCACAGTGTTGGGTTTAATTAACAAGTAATTACCAAGCAGGATGAGATTGCTTGCTATGGTTACAATTATAGCAGAATTCAGCCACTGTAAATTGATTTATTCTCATGGAGTTATTTTTCATTTAAGTTTCTCAACCACACAGAAGAGATATTGTCTTTGGTGGGGAGGGGAAATCTCTTCTTCATGTCAATTCTCCCAGAGAAACCTGATCTGTCCTGTTAAAAATAGGGCACGTTAAAGAGATGAACCACTTGGATGCTAATTCTTGATAAGCACTATTTAGCACAAGTATCATCACGCTGTTTCCTCGGGAAAAGAAGTGCTAAGTCAGTTGGAAAAAGATGTCTAAGGGTATTAATTATGCAGACAAAAGTACAAATGGGCCAGATATCTTAAAACAGGGAGTGAGATAATGACTTCGTTAGCAGCCTGTATTTAATACATTGCATTTTTTCCTTCCCAATTAATCTTTGAGCTTCTCCTTCTTGCACTTAGAGGGGGTTTTTTTTCTTCCATTTTCTGTGTTTGCTGCAGAAGAAAGCAGCAATTTTACATGTTCTGCCATGTCCTCCTGCTGCCAGAGCTGTTTTGCAGCATTTATCAGGGCTGGGCAGGGGTGGCTTTGTCCAGGGATCTCTCCATGGCAGAGCCTCCACATCTACCCAGCCAGTCAGTCAAAATTCTGTGTTTCACACTGAGCCTCTGCAGGTAAAATTTAAACATAAAAGCTCAGCCCGAAGATGGTAAAATTAAGCTATTTTTTTTCAGAGATTTTTAGCAGAAAACTTACCACCGTGTATTTTTAGGAAGCTGTAGAACATGTGGAGAGTTCTGCTCCTCACTTATGGCAAAGTGCAGCACAGAAATAAAAATCAAAAAGTGGATTTTGAAGTAATAGCTCCTGTGCCAAACCTGGCAGTGCAGTCACAAAAACCATGCAGAAGAAGACTGAAAAAAACCCAACCAAAAAAGCGATCATAAACCCAAATATAGGATGAGAGAAAGCAGCTTGCACTGAAAGCTGTCACTTCATCCTTCACTCTCTTCATGGTTCTTAGTCCCTTTGGGATTGTAAATACTTAGCTAAAATAAGTTATTTAATCTCAGTGCTATTCCTTGGAAGTATTTGAAGATTATTTTCAGTGCGCTCAAGTTTTAAAATTGGGTGTTTTGGTTTTTTTCATGGGTTGAAAAGAAATGTTCTTCCAGCTAACCACTGGGTGTGAAGACCATCAGAGCGCAAACTCGGAGTAAATGAGAGTGGGGACAATTTCCCTGGCCTAAAAGGCACTATTACCCAGCTGCAAAGCCCTGTCAGCTTTAGACATGCATTGTGGAAAAGTACAAATGAAATAGATTGCAAGAAAGATGCATTTATTTTCTGTTCTTTTAAAACATAGTGATTTTTTTCCTGATACAATTCTTTGAGGAATACACATAGTGAATAGAATTATACTTTATTCTAAAATTTTAGTCCATAAGCATTTTCTGTCTCTCCTTTTAAAACCGGAAATTTAAGAAACTTAATCAGTATCAACTGTTGGGTCAAGTTAATATGATTCGTTTACAGCCATGATCTAATTTCATTAATTTACATCAGAGTATCTGTTCTGCATGAGATTTATCTTGACAAAAAAAGTGGTGTCTTCCAAATCAGTAGCTCACGTTCCTGTACTCCTATTCTGTACATAAAATAATATCTCTGCTGTTTGGATGCCTTTTAACCTCCGTGCTGGGAAACAACAGACTGAAATCCTGGGTAGCTCTATAATTTTTGGGTTGTAGTGCCATTTAAATCTGGTGGAAAGGAGAACAATGCCTTGAGCAAACAGTAACTATTTGTTGCTGAAGATCCTGACAACGTTTTTCTTTTTTTTCTTTTTTTCTTTTTTTTTTTGAAAAGCTCCAACTGACTTTCATGTGGCTCTAAAGTCCAAATTTCTGTAGGAAATACTTTCCATCAAGAAATATTAAGTTACTTAAAGGTTGATCTTTCCTAAATTTCCTTTAAGATTTCTTCAGTTAGGTAGATAAATTTTAGAAAGGCCTCCTGAATGAAAGCAGTAGCTGAGGGCAGTGTCAGTCCTGGTTTATCTCTCCAGTGTCTCTCAAAGGCTGGAATTCCTTCATCCCTTCGGAACCACGGCACCCTCAAAGCTTCTTGCAGTCTTCCTTGCAGAAACAATTCTAACCTTAAACTCTGACTGTCACAAAGGAATTCCTGGGTGGAAGCTGTTTTCTGTCCCAAACCCCAGAGGGCTGCTGCTCCCAGGTTTTGAGATGCCAGCTATGAGCTCCAAATTCCCCATCCCAGCCTGATCCCAGTTCATCGCAGCACAGGCTGGTTTGGGTGGGACAAGGTTTCACAGCATGAGGAAAATTCACCATTTATTCTTCAGAATTCTTGTTCCATGATGTGGAAATCTTGCTCAAGTGTCTGACAGAGGGAGGGCAGTGCTGTCTGTGCTCACCCTTTGGGATACTCCAGCCCCTGCAGGTTCCTGACTGTTCCCTCTCTCTTTGGGGATCAGGAACAACTCAAGATAAATTAACTCTGTTTCTTCCTTTGACATTGTAAAAGTAGAAGCTGTATTAGGATTTTTGTGAAGCTGAAGCTCCACTTGTCTTTCCTGCACTTTTCCTTTGGTTGCTGTCATGACAATGCTCACAACTATTCCATCTGACAGCTAATGAGCCGTGAATCCATGGGAAGGTTGGTGTTAGAAACCTTCCAAAGTGGGCTTGTGTCAAACACCTGGTCCTCTGCAATCCACTGTGATCTGGCTGTGGCTCTTACAGTATTTGGCTCCTAATCCTGTGGTTGTATAACCTAAGACTGATGAGGGAACAAAAGCACAAAGAGTTGGTACCTGCTCAGAAAAATTACAGTGATGGATTTGGGTATTTAATCATTGCGTTGCAGGGAGAGCTGCCTGGAAGCTGCGTGTTGCTTGTGAATCACTCTTCTCTCCTGTCATTGCTCCCTGCTATTCTTATAAATACCACTCAGTACAACCTTTCTTTACAACAAGTAGGTTCTTCCATGCCAAGCCTGACAAGTGGGTTTCACATCTTATTTATTTGTCAACATGCTTCAATAGCTCTGGTCTGGCATGTAATTTCTTTCTTACCAGTGATATGTAATCCTGCGTTTTATATTGACAGTGAGAGAAGCAAAAAACCTCATTCCCATGGATCCAAATGGACTTTCAGATCCTTACGTCAAACTGAAGCTCATCCCAGATCCTAAGAATGAAAGTAAACAAAAAACAAAAACCATCCGTTCTACCCTGAATCCGGACTGGAATGAGTCATTCACATTGTGAGTTTAACACCCTGATTTAATGGGAGGTCTTTGGATGTATTGAATTGTTTATTTCAGTGTCGACAACTCCTCCATTTCTCTCCTTTTCAGTAAATTAAAACCTACAGACAAAGATCGTCGCTTATCCGTAGAGGTCTGGGACTGGGATCGAACAACCAGGAATGATTTCATGGGATCACTCTCTTTTGGGGTGTCAGAGCTTATGAAGATGCCAGCCAGTGGATGGTAAGAGTTTCTGAAAAGAGAATGAGAGAATATATCACCAGAATTTTTAAACCTGTCTTTTTTTTTTCAATGTGATCTACCTTTTCTTTGAGCTTTTCACTGTGTTTCAGGCTATAAATTCACTGAAAGTGCAACTAAACCTAGGAAACACAGGCTATATATCTCAAAGGAGGATAACAAAACAATTGCTTTTCTTCTGTGCTGTTCCTGGAACTTCTGCTGGAGCCAGGAGCTGCTGCAAACTCAATTCTGTGTACATAGTCTTGTGATACAAATTTTATTTTTATCTGCAATATGATGTGTTCAATACTATGTGTATCATGTTATATATAGCTCTGCAAAGGCAAAGCACATGGAAAGTGATCTCATCAAATGCCATCTCATTACCTACCACGAGAGGGTAGAACTCATCACATCTCCTCAAAAAGGACATTTCTTCAAAGACAGTTGTTTAGGGCTATGGAAGCACTGGAGACAAAGGTTCCTCCTCAGGGTTGATGTCTCCCATCAAATCCCAGGATGAGTGGGAAGAATCTCATTGTCCATTAAACTGTCTTGACAGATAGTTTGGGATTAAAGATCTGATTTCAGGTAAAATATATTCTATTTGTGAGTTTGGTGTTAGAGATCAGATGATATTTGGTCTTTGAGATCAGTTCTTTGCATACCTGTGACATTGTTACAAACCACACACAAACAACTAAATCAGATTATAAATCTATCAGGGAAAAACTGTAAAGTCACCAGTTTTTTCTCAAATCCACCACAGGTACAAGCTGCTGAATCAAGAAGAGGGTGAATATTACAACGTTCCAATTCCAGATGCTGATGAAGATGGAAATGCAGAGCTCCGGCAGAAGTTTGAGGTGAGGATTAAACACAGATGCATGCAACTAAATATTGCATTTATTTTTCACTTTATTACAAAACAAAAAAGAGCTTGTTAAAAGATACATATGTTAGAGTGCTCCTATTTCTGTTTCTGTGACAGCTCTGTGTGTCTTTGGTTTTCTTGAAGATTGGACCAAATGGTTTAATTCAGAGATGGCATCATTTTCCTGACAGTTCAGCTTCTCTGCTATGACACTTAGAAGTTGGTATTTTAAAATATGTTATGTCAAGTATATGTAATAATTTCAATGTCTCTTAAGAATTGCTGTGAAATCTGCCAGCCATTATCACTGCTGTCTGCATTATTTGACAAATGAAATTCTCAGAAACAACGGTATTTTAATACTTTGAATGTTTCACGCTGTAAGTTGGGGTGTTTCAAGAAAACACTTTCAGCGTTCATGCTTTGGAGCTTTAAAGTCTTTGCAGAAGGTTTTCATGTGAAATTCTGCTCCCTGTAGTGTGGGGAAGGATGCTGATGTTTCTTAAGGATCAGAGGTATTGCTGGTTATGTAGAAAAAAGAAAATCCAGAGAAAAGTGATGCTTTCTGCAGTTTCTTGCCTCCTGTGGTGCCAGCTGGAGAGGTTGGTAGCCACAAGAATGGTCTCATGTGCCACACAACGGAGTTTTTTGTTAATGATCAGACTCTGCCTCTTCTGACAACCACAGCCAGAATTACAACAAAATATTTGCTGGCCACTGAGCCCAGGAGCAGGACAGGTATGGCCTGGGGTGGGAGGGGTTTGCTGGTGGGTCCAGCTCATCTGCCCTGCCTGCTCTCCCAGCTGCACACACAGCCAGGAGTTGGAAATATTCCAATCTGCACTGTTGCTTTCTTTTTTTTCTGGTAGGACATTTACAACCTTAGCTAAGCTGTTTATCCAAAACATAATGAATGTACCTGTTGTGCATAAACCAACCTGCCTGTTCCTTTCAACCTGAAATGGCAATTTTCTATGTTCACCATCAGGCAGAATTCTCCATTGTTATTATAAAAGATGGGTTAACCCACGAAAGTGAGGAAAACCGGCACATGTTCAACTTCCAAGAAAGAAAAGGAAAAGGTGCACCAATTTCTTCTGAACGCATTTGGATCAGCTCCCATGTCTGCAGCATGAACTATGATTTTTGTTACATATTTGAGAAGTATTTGAACCTCCATTCCATTTTCCTTTCTTTACAATCGTGATCTGACCAGTGTGATTTCATTTTGCTGCACTAGGTCATTTGCTGTTCAAGATCATGTTTATTTTTTATCCTCCCTAGAAAGAATAGCTTCAAAAGTAATCCTGTCTATGTTTCTGTGCATTATGCAGAGCCTGGAATTGGGTGAATATTTATATATTGGTATAAAAATTTGCTGGTTTTGTCTCAGGTCAGAGATAGCACGAAGACAAGTCACTAGAATTGTCCTCTTTAAAATGTCAGCTATTACATGCAGTGTGGTTGCATATTGAATTTACAGTCTGAGGTTGATTCTTAATCCTGCTGTAAATACTTTGGTTGCAGGAGGAATAGTCAGGGTTTATCCACATCCTGCAATGAAGTGGAGTAGAAATCCTGAGAGGATTTGTGTAAAGCTACTGGACCTGGTTCCAGAGACAGCAGCTTCACCAAGGGGCAGCTCTGCCTCAGAAATAATTAGTCTGGCTCAAAGTCTAATTAGTTCAGCCTCAGCACTGTGTATTTGAGGCTCTGCCTGTTCTGCTGTAGGCTGGTTGGTGCTATTTGAGTGACTGAATTAATCCAGGGAAGGGAATGGGTCTTCACTAGGCACACGGTGTCTCCAGGAATGTAATTTCCCAAGTTGGACAATGAACAGTTTTAAAACTCAGTGATGATAAATGAGAATATTGGTATCTGAACAAACCCTGTAATTGTAATGAGGCCAGGGCTGGTGTGATGTAGTGTGACGTGGCTGAAGGATTTGGGTTCACCCTCTTATCCTATCTCAAAGTTTATCATTATGAGAAGGAGCAGAGGGAAGCAGCACCCTCCATGGAATATTCTTCCTTGGTTTCAAGGGGCATCACTGTGATGGCTTCTGAAATTTCACAGCACAGATGTCTGAATGGTGGTATTTCACTTATTAGCTATTCTGGTGTGGCACATAAGTGGTGCTGACTCTGATCCTCCTTTATTTCTGTTATCATTTATATTCTGGCTTGCACAGGCATTTTATTTTAGGTGCCCTGTAACATGGAACAAGTAGACAGCCCTGAGAAAAATGCTGCTATTTGTGTTTTAATGATATCATCTAAACAAATATTTCCACTGTTCTAAAATCACCATTGGAGCCTTACAGGAAGAAGATTGCAGGTCTTGACTGTCACTTTCCTAGGGAAGTGAATTTGTCAGAAGATTAAAAATACAGATAGACCAAGGGGTCACGCTGGGCCACCTTCCCATTCATCAGTTTATGGAAGGAGTAACTCCAGAGTTCTTCCCAATCCAGTCTGCAATCCAGTGGTGCTTGGTCTATTTTTTGGTATATGAGCATGTGATTGGTAGCCAAACAACGTTGATTTAACTTTGAGTACAAAATTAGAACAATTTCCACAAAAATACTGCATTAGTAATACCAAATACTTCAAATAAATACTGGTGGCCTTCAGAGTAAAGGGCTGTATAAAGACCTAGGATACACAAGAGCAGGGAAACTTTAGGATTAGGATTTCACTGTTTCATATTAAGAAAGAATAAGATTATTTTCGGGTTAGAAAACACCAGAGGGCCAATAGATGTAGAATTTCTGAAACCAGTTTCTGATCTTGAAAATTCTAAGATGTTCTGAAAACTGACTTTGCCCTTTTAACTAAAGTTTAGAAATGTGGGTGGGACCTCCAAGACCACTAAGGAACTACCTCCTATTTAAATCAGAATTTTAGAAATATCTGCCTGCATCTATTTTTCAAGAGGCAGATATTTAAGATTTGGCCTCCAGCTCTCATTGATCTCAACCCCTTTACACACTACCATCACATCCTTCTTAGCACATCACTTTCACAACACAGATTTCTTATGGAAATGTGGCTCTTAGCCACACAAATCTCATGGAAATGCTGCTTTGCTCACTGCACAAATTCTTAAGGCATTTATTCAATGTCAATATACCTTAAAATAGCTATACAAGATTATAAATAAGCAAATAATAATAGATTCAAACATTCTCTTCACTTATATTTGTAATTGAATGCTAAAATCTATTTGTCAGTAATTTTTCATGAGAAGTTTCCTCATGGGCCATTCTGCCACATCTGAATCAGCTGAAAAATTAACACCCAGCCTTTGCCCAGAACAGATCCTATCCAACAAATGGGGCCAAATTTGGAAAAGAAAGAATGGAGGAGGATGGTGCTTTTTTTACCTTTTGTATTTTATTGCAAGGAATTTTCTTATTATATTCAATGTATAATCAATATGAACTTGTGCAGTATATAGAACTTGAGGTGTATTATGCAGAGGTGCAATGCAGTATTTTCTATACAACAAATTTTATTCAATATATGTATTTTCTGGATCTCACTTCTCCCTAAAATTCACAGATCTATTATCTGCTCATTTAGCAGTGTGATCAAATCTGTCCTCAGTGATTTATACATGATACATCATTATTGATATTTAGAGATAAAAATATACTCCTGTAGGAAGTGGAGTCAGGATAAAATCTGTCACTATTTTTCAGTTGGCTTTAACCTTTAGTTGTGAATTTTCTCTCTGGAATGGCATTCTTTGTGGTCATCTCAGAACGAAACTCCCTTCTCACCAGGCATATTCAGAATAATTGTGGCTGCTCCATAATTGTCCATGCTGAGGTTGCCATGGGAACTCCCAACAGTCCCAGGTGCCTCCGTGGACCAAAACTAGCGAATCTTCTAATGCAGCACCTACTCTTTGTTATGTACTTATTTTCTTCTTACAGTACTTTTTTAGTCAAAGAAAAAAGCAGAATATTGAAATAATGCAACCTTCTGGTATTTTTTTCTACCTGGTTGGGATTTGAGCAGTAAGATGTCTTTGCCATTTAGAGCACCATTCCTTTTTTCCTGAATTTGGGGGAAAGAAATGTACAAATTTTAAAACTTCTGTTGTGCGAAATGATTTGAGTTTGGTCAAGCCCTTTTTACTTTTCCTGCTTAGTAAAGCACTTCTTGATACTTAAATATCACCTTAGGATAATAAAAGAATAATGCTGGTTTAAAAGTAGCCTGTTGAACTGTTCTATGATCTCCCCACTTCTTTCCACATCACCAGCACTGGGAAATGTTATTAAAGTAGCTGTTATGGTCCATATAAAGGATTTTTTAAATTAAACAAAGAACAGAGCAGCCATAATCCTTACCCATGGGCACATTTACTGAGCACAAGGTGTGTTGATGATGGGAGCAGTCTGAGTCACTACACCCAGCTCTGGCAATTGCAGGGATCCCAGCACGTTGCTGCAAGGGAATGGGATTCGTAAAATCCTCATTTTAGAGCATCTCTGGGAAGGCACACGGTGGTTTTCCTGGTGCACACTCTTCACAGGTCAGATATGTTCTTTTGTTCTAATTATTTCCTTTAGTGTGGCTCTCTAGGTGGCTTTCACAGAAACAAAATCCTTCCCTTAATTTCTGAGAGCTGCGACTGCTGTCCCACCACGGGGACGGTCCCTGGACCCTGGGAGGGGACAAACATCCACATCCCTGGCTTTGAGTCCTGTTTGTGTGAGCGATTCCAGCTGCTTTGACCCATGGAATTGCTGATGGAAGCTGTGCAGGAGCTGGACCTGTAGTTCCTTTCTGCAGCCCAGAACATGAGGAGAGGGAACAGAGCTGAGAACAGGGTGGATGTCATGTCTGAGCACTGGAAGTGGTCAGTCAGTGGTGATATTTTGGTGACATCTCAGTGCTTCTAAACAGAGCTATTAGTATGATCCTAAAGAAAATGTCTTCTGAAATGCTTTATCATTTTAAAGATAAGAACAGGAAGGATGTGGAGCTTGGCCATCAGGCTCAGTTATAAATACCTGGAATCTCTCCAGTGACGCAGGATCTGAGAGATATTTCTGCTCCTGAACTCCTCCAGCATGCAGGGCAGCACTTTGTTTGACCAAACTTGTGTGTTAATCCTTGTGCAGACCCGAATTTACAACCCAGAACCCTCAGGCTGTGGATCTGCACACAAAGCTAACGTGCATTTACACCGTCAGGCCTCTCCTTGTGGCAGCACAGCTGGTGTTAAACAGGATCTGAAACTGTCACCAGAGTTCAAGGCACAACTAAAACTTACTGATGAGTTTTGTTGCTGTTACAGTCTAATGCTGAAGAAAGCTCTTTCATTTATTTATAATTTCTTTTCTGAACATCAGTACACTGTCTTAGATTGTTTCAGTGCAGGCCCTGCATTTCTTAGATCTTTAACACTCCTCTTAATTTTCTTTAAAGCCATTTCTGTCTGCTTCATTAGAAAGGAGAAGACCAGAACTTTCTTGATTAATCTGGCATTCTTCTGATATTCACAACAATTTTATATTAAAATGGCATTATATTTCTTTCTTTTAATCAGTGACCAGGAAATCCTAGAGCTGTCTTCATTCTGAGCTGGAGGCTGGGTAGAAATGCTGCAGTTGCATAGCCAGGGCCATAGCAGATACTCCAGGGACTGCTTCAGTAGGTTCTTGAGAACCCAGCATTTTCTAATTAAATCTATTTTCATTCAAAAAAAAACACCCCAAACAAGCAAACAACCACAAAACCCCTAAAACAAACTGTAGAGGAGCTTGTGATTTTGTTAATTTGTGACTTAAGTTCTCCAGGTCTATTAAAGTGTTATATGGGCTGTGAAGGAAACATTACTTTTACATCTTTGAGGGATGGTGATGTTTTACCCCAGAGCTGTTATACTGCAGTTACTTCACTCTTTTTTTAAAAAACAAATAAAAGATATGATCTCTGATCTCTTCCATATCTGTCTCTAACCAATATGCATTCCCACTTTGAAGCTTCAGGCAGGTCAGCAAAGGGGAAATGCAAAAGAAAAATAACATTGCTGACACTTCAAATTGCAAATGACAAGATTAAATTTACTTTTCAGGAAACAGACACTAAGCTACACTGAAATCATGACCAGCCAAAATATCACTGGCACATCAATCCACACTCATTATGCATATAGAGATATAAAAAGAAGAGCTGCTTTTTTTGGCCATGGCACTCATTCCTATTTGTAAATTGTGCATATTTAATCATTAGAGAATAGTTTGCAGCATTATAGAGATGCTGCTAGATGACTCCATCTGTTCCGTACTGTAGTTTGGCAGGGGGAATTCCCTTATGCAGTTGTCTGGAGGTTTCCCATCCACTCACCACGGCTCAAACTGGAGAACTTGAAATTTCCTTACTAGATGGCATAAATCTCTGGTTTCGGTTTGAAATCAGCTGCTGATTTCCTTAAGGCTTTTCTCAGTGTGTTGTGATTTGAGGTGAAGAATATAAAAAATCGTGTTGATAGCAGGGATTTCCTTGTCCCCTATATAAAGGTGAAATATGTGTCGCCCTCCCAAACCCCTCGTGTGCTGCCGCCCCTCTCCGAGGTCATGTAGCGGTGAGAGCCCGGAGTGCTCCTGCCCAGCTGAGCACACGTGGAGGTGTTTTGCCGCGGGTGTTTCGTGCATGGGGTGTGTGTTTGTGAGGCTGAGGTCACGCCAAGGAGCAGCACAGCCCCGGCCCTGGCCGTGCTCCTGTCTCCGCTCCTCCCTGCTCGGGTAATTAACACCGATTTATTTGTCGTGGGTTTTTTCTGTGCTTAACAGACGTGTCCATTTCTGTATTCCTGCTGCTGCTGCTGTGTCTGTATTTGTTTATTCTGCTACTAATTGTGGTTGCTGTGCTGAGCCAGCCCGTTACTAACCATGCAGTGTTTCTCCCTTTCCTGTCTCTTCCAGGACTGTCATGTAAATATCCACTTCTTCAAGGTAGTTTTCTCCTTGGTGTTCTCCTACACACAACCCCCTTTACCAGCATCTGAAGTTTATTAAGTTTAATTTCATTCTCACCATCTTTTAAGGATGCACTTGTTTTTTTCCCACTTCAAGCTTTTCTAATGGATAAAAAAAAGTAAGAATTGAAGTACGAATTTTCCACAATTTGTCATAAAGTGATCCCCAGATTAGAATTTTACTACAAAAAAAAATGAGTGATCAAACCTGAGCAGATGCAACATGCCTTTCTCTTTGAGAGAATTACTTAAATGAGTGCCACCTTCTCGTGGAAAATGGAAAAAGGTGCATCTTTAATTTGAAAGACATTCATGGAACCTTAAGTGACTTTCACAGATAAAATAATGCTCGTGGTCACTGTATTTTTAAATAGATAAATTTAGGTAATAGAGCATGCATGTTTTATGATTGAACATAGTGCATCTCTTCCTGAATGTTATTTGGAGTATGCTATATTGTAAGAGATATTACCCATGTGCACAGATGCTCTGATACCTGAAGTACCAATTCACCTGTTTATTTCTCATTTTGCTCCTTTCACTACTTCCCACATCACTGAGTTACTCCCATAAAAGTTACACCTCAGCATTGAGAACATACATGTGTTTTGTTTATATTTGCATGTATCTCTAACAAATGATCTTGCTTTATTAGGGCAAAGGCCACTGGCACAAACCACACTTTCAGTTTCATACATTGGCTAAGTTACAATTTAAATTAAAATTTGAAGCTCCTTTGTTTTAAATTGTTCTAAGACTCTTAAGATTATTGGAGCCATTATCATCTTCAAATAGTATTTTTACAACTGAAGTTGACCTGGAGCACTTTACATTATCACTCAAGGCTTAAAATACTTTAATTAAAAAAACAAATGGTTTTTTTTAAGAGTGGTTTATATTATCAATGCATGATTTTAACAAATGTTCTAACACTGAACCAGAAAAATCACATTACTTACTTTTTCTTAACTTTGATTCTGTGTCTCAGAAAAGCATGTACAGAAGAGAACTGCCCTTCCTCAATCCTTTACACCTCTTCATATTTTAAAATAAAATCATATGGTGGTTTCATTGGTGAAACTTGTCTCATTTTTAAACAAGAGCAAAAGTCACCCTGACAAAATGCATCTGGAATAAATAGGAAATTTTGTCACCTCATTGTAAAATCCAGACCTTGAAGAGCACTGATACAAGCTGACAAAAGTCCTTGGTTAATTCACGTTTCCACCACAGGAGTGCACCCAGAAAAAGTACTGAAGAATTTCCCACAGCTGCTGCTTCACAGGCAAAATTCATGTTTAGTCCTGGTGGATTATAAACATGAATTCCAACGGAGAAAGCTGGCACTCTGTTTCTATGGGGACACTCTGGAATTCAGGGGTTTTCATGGAAAAAATGCTTCCTTGTTTATCATCTGTGTTTTCTCACTAAATCACTACAAATCCTCATTCCCCTGCTGCTGGCAGTGACAGTGAGCCCTGAGCTCAGCTCAGGAGCATTCCTGGGAGGATCCAGGAGATCCCTGTGCCGGGAGTGTGTCTTTGGGAATGACCTGTGGGGAATCACTTCATGTAGAGCTGCTGGGGAGGTTTTATGCCCAAGTTTGCAGGATTGGAACTGAAAGGAAGCAGCAGGAGAAAGTGAAGGAGGAAGGGCTGCATTCCTGAGGATAACCCAACAATTCTGAGCTAGAAACCAGTAAATGTACAAAAATTAATTTATCATAGCAGTTGGGAGATGTTGTGAATACTTGCTTATGGAATAATCAGACACCGGGATAGGTCACACACCTATCCTGCTTTTTTCCCACTGCAAAGTGTGTATTTAAATAGATTATTTCTCAGCGTCATGCAGAAAACACCTTCATCTATGTGTATGTGTGTGTGTGAGAGAGAGAGAGAGAGAGAGAGAGAGAAATCATTCAGAGCGCATTAAGAATTGGATACAGAATCCCAAGGTTTTAAAATCAGTCATGGTCTGCAGCTTTGCGCGGCTGGCGGGGTTTGATTGCAGGGATTTGCTCTAAGATCAGGGAGAACTGAAGTCCTTAAAAATTCTTTTAGAACAGAATTTTTTTTTCCTTTATCGAAATGAGTTTTAGGCTTGAAAGCAAATTCCACACTCTAGATTTTTTTATTATTGAAAACTAGCAGTAATTTGCATAATTAAAGAATGAAGGAGCATATAGAAAAGCAATTCTTCTTTTGGCACTTAGGGATTCGCTGTTGTAGCATCCTATTTGCTTTTGGGGATTTTTATTACCACTACCCACGGGAGTGGGTAGTGGTAATAAATTCTTCTGCAAGAATTCTTGAATATTATTCCTAGGCAGCCTCTTTAATTACATTTCATCTCGTTAGGCACTGCTCTGTTGCAGGGGAGGGAGTGTTTGGCAATAAAGGCAGAAAACAAAGTGGACTCAGGTGGCCGCAGGATTATTAAACAGATTAAACATGTTGACAGTGCCAAATGGGGAACTGGAAACTCTTCCCTCTCTGGATTTCACAGCTCACAGACAGACATCATTGTCCAGGGCAATATCCCCTGAAACTCCTGAGGACAGATACATCCCTTTTCCAATGTCTTTCATAGTAATTTGACTTTGCTGTCTCCATTTTCTAGGGAGTATAGTTTACCTTCACCCTGTGCTTGGCACATTTGGGAATATTGTAGAAATCATGTGTTCAGGTTCTTCATACAGTTCTAACGTCTATGCAGCAAAACAAAAAAAAGAAAAATAATTGAATAGGGAATGTTGTTATAAACCCCACAAAAGGTCTGTTGAGATGCTCCAGAATATATTAAACTGTTGTCTTGTCCTTTCAGATTCCCTTTTTTCCCTTTTTCCTAAATAAAGTTGTGCTTGAGAAAATAATTCCTCCTCAGAGGAAGAAACCACAAGAGGTCACCAAAGAACAGGGAAAAGCTCCCAGAGCTGAGCTGGCTCCAGCAAAAGGCCTGAAAAGAAGGAAATCATCCACATTGTTTGTGTGTATATATATTTAGAAAGATACAAACCCGTTAAATTAAACCATTTTTTCAGTAAAATTCAGTATAACATTTTGCACACAGCCCTTTATTCAAGTTTTATAATTGGCACTGATGATAATTTTTCCTCTAATCAAAATATTTTATAATTTCAGGTGTAAAAACAAGTACTGCTCTGCTCACCTTGGGATTGCTTGGCCCAACACTTTGGTGGCTTCAGGAGTGGGGTTCCTGTGTCCTTGGACAAGCTTTCTGCAAAAGGCATTTTTAATCCTTTCCATATACAGCACAAATATTTGTTTCAGGAAAATCTTCCAAATAAATTTACTGTTAGTCATTAACAGGGTAAATATTAAAGAATTTTAAGAGGAGGAGGAGAGGAAATGAAGGGAAAAGCAAACTAAAGACATAAAGTAGTTGGTATTTTACTCCCAGGAAGAGTTTTATCACCCACCTCATTTACATCTTTATGAAACATCCCATTTGCCTTGATGCCTTTTTGCTAGCAATGGGAATGATATGAATTTTTTCCCAGCTCTTTTCTCAATAACTATTTTAGCCATTGAAAGAAAAATGCATTTTCTTTTTTATATATTACATTTTTTACTAATTACATCATAGTTTGCCATTGTGACATTTCCGTCACGAAAATGAATCTGAGAGTGCTGATGATCAGTTTTTGCTTATTTACATCTCTTAACTGTTCCCCTTGCTGCAGGGAAGTGTTGCTGCAGTGTAAAGTCACCAAGGAATGACTGAAATCCATGTGTGAACCTCATGAATCCTTGATGGTGTCCCTGGTACAGGGCACCTCCCTGGTTTCCAACAAAACTCTGCTGATGAATTGTAAGCTGGCCCTAGGTTATGGCATTAAGATTGGACCTCTGTCTAGTGAAGCATTAGGTCTTGCTGGGGCTTAGAAATGGACTCTCCTCGTTTCAAATTCTCAACATCCTGGTAACTAAGTTGTAGAAACTAGGAAATTGATAGTCTATCGTAGCATCTATAATTACATGGAAATGGAAATGCAATAATGGAACAAACAAGCTGCCACAATGACAGAGAACATTTCACTGAATGGGAGGGCTTTTTGTCCAGATTTTGACTTGAAATTTATTGGATTTATTTGCTTTATTAAAGGCTTGCTAATGGCTCAACACACTGATCAAAGTCCCCACTTTTTGTGTACATGACTGGAAACCTGAATGGGTCCTTCCTTGAGACTTGGATAAACCATTATTATTTCAGTCTTTCCATCCTTAGTATCAGCTTTGCTGTTTCTGTCAGTGACATCTTCTATGGTTTGTCTGAGATCTGAGCTACTCTGATGCTTCTTGTGCAGGGTCCAGGTAGCGCAGGCAGAACTGAGCATTAATTTCAAACCGCAGCCCCCTGGGCCGAAGCAGTGAAGCTGGAATTTTACTGTTCAGGCTCTTCCTTCCTCACTTCTCACCATCCATTTTGCCGTTTTTGTAAGTGATATGCAGAGTGTTACCTGCCCTGGCTTTGGGTTAATTTAAGAATTAGGAGCAGAAACCTTGGCTCAAGGTGTGGCAGTGTGAGATGGCTGATTCCATCACACAGGGACATCTGAAGAGCAAAGAACTGCTGGTTGCAATGTGTGAAGCAGGGACTTTGTTATCATTTTTAGAGGGATTAAGTCATGGCAAGGAGACATTCCTGCTCCACAATTCTCAATTCTTGGGACCTGAGATGGGTTGTCCAGAGAAGCTGTCCATCCCTGTAAGTGTCCAAGGCCAGGTTGGACAAGGCTTGGAGCAACCTGGTCTGGTGGAAGGTGTCCCTGCCCATGGCAGGGGGTGGAATAAGATGATCTTTTAAGTCCCTTCCCAAACTGTTCTGTGACTCTGTTACTCTGAGATAAGCCCTGTGCAGTCACTCCTTGAACTGCTGAGGCTCATGCAGTCAGAGCTGTGGGGTTTGGAACAGAGACTGGACAGTGCCACACTCTTGTTCCATCACTCATTCACTGCTTTCAGCGACTGCACGGGCAGAGCAGGGGGTGGTGGGTGGAACCTGCTGTAAAGATGAGGAGGGAATGCTGGTATCCATGGGAAGCAGAGCTGTGAGAATCCAGAAGAGACAGCTGCCAGGAGCCGAGCTCTGGATTTACCTCCCTGTCAGGTGTTGGTGGGGCCAATAAGGCATGGACTGTGGCTCTCCACACAGCACTCTGTTCACGTGGTGGCAATTCAGCACTGTTGTTAAATATTTTTTCATTTATCACTTTTTCTTCTTGAAAATGTGGTGCCAGGGATGATCCTGCTGGCATCTGGGAACTCACTGAGAGTGAGTTTCCCTGACAACCAAGGAACACATCCTCTAGTGAGCTGCACACAAAGCTTTGAGTTGGCTTGGATATTTTGCCATTGGAGAAGATGCTCCTGAAGCTGTACTTGGGGGGTAGGAGGGGGTGGCTGCAAGTTTGGGCAGGCTTGGATCCTGGTTCCCATATGGGAGCAAAGCCGGTCTTACCAAGCTGAGCATTGCAAACAGCAGCAGAGAAGAAGCAGTGGAGGAGAGCAGTACAGGGTGTTAAAGCACTGACATCTTGTAAAGAGACTCATTGCCCTGAAGAGATTGGAAGGAGGAAAGGGAATTTTGCATACTTTTTTTTAAATCCTCACAAATTTTGTTTATTATTGGCTAATGTGGAAAATGACCAATTCAGTCTCTTTGCTCTGTAATTCCTAAGATTCTCTACTACAGATATACACAGAGGGCAGAAGAACCAACATTCAGAGTTATTGTTTTGTCCTATTCAATTGTCTTCTCAGGGAAAAATCAGAATGTTTTGAAAAGAATCAACGAGAACTACTGCAGTTGCCCTAAAGAATTACTATTCCCTGAATCACTTCTGTTTCTTCTTTGCATCACACTTCTCATTAGGTTTTGGATAACCTTTTTCATATTTAATTGAAAGTACAATTGTTACTCTTAGATTAAAAATAAATCGAAAGCATTTTTACTGTGAAACTTGAGATATCTTTTCCGAAAAGCACCTGCCAAATTCCAAGAGTCTCTCCAGTGTAGCACACTGTAATTTCTGTAACACTCCATGGAGAAGTGAGTTTGGGCTAAATATATAAGATATGTCTCACCTGTGGTTTCAGGGTAAAAGAACTGGCCGAGATAAGGTGCGTCCAAACCAGAGGAAGTAAGATGATGTGCATGTCTTGTTTTCTTTTTAGATTAACTTTCCTGCTACCAGTGCAGACTAATTTATCTTTAACATTCTGTTTTCCTGGTTGGTTTGCTGCAAGCTGGCTTCCTTGTAACAATACCCTGTTTTTATCCAAGATAATAAGCCAAGGAGTTGGAATGTAGATTGAAAATTAATCCAGGACCTGGAATGCCATCTTCAACTTCAGCAAGTTTTAATATCCATAAAAAATAAAGGAGGATTCAAACAGGATTATGCAATTTTCAATTTTAGTTGTGGCAGGAAAGGCAAAATATCAGTCTTTTCCAATAAGCTTGTAGGAATAATTTGAGTTTATGTCCCTTCTGTAGCTGCAAAATTGGCTTTGCTCTGGCAATCCAGAAGAGGATATTGGCTGCATGGTATTTTCTCTCTGCTATAGCCCAGGTGTTTCAGATACAAAACTCATGATAGAGCTCAGTGAAATGACTTGAAATTCCCTCTCTGTTTCCACTAGGACCTTAAGCCAAAGCACAGTAACAGGAATTCACATGTCAAATGTGGAAAAGGTTTTTTTGCATGCTTCTGAAAGGATGGTGGCTGGCCAAGGTGGTGGGAAATAAGGGCTTTTGATAAGGTTATGATAATTTAAGGAGTCCAGCCACTTTGGGGCTATGTGCTTCCTTTGAGTCAGTCTGGTTGTTCCCCAGCATTCCCTGGCTGCCCTGTCTCCGTTTTTTCCAGCTGGTTTGCAGCAAGGTTCTCCCTACTCCTCCCATGGCAGCTCAGCCAGGGGATAACTGGGATTGTCACCTTCCCGTAGGCACAGGTCACTCCCAGCTCAGCACAGCCAATAAACTCCTGCCCTGTTCACCTCCTGCCTCGGTCAGGCAGCACAGAGCCCACCTGACCACACAAGAGGAACCCTGTGTTCTCCTCAAAAATCTGCCATCTGGAAAAAGAAATTCTCAAACTGAGAGTGATGGTGATGTCTAATTTAAAAAAAGAAGAAAAATGGAAATGAGAGGAGAGTGTCTGTTGCTCATTGAATCTAAGTGCTCAGAGGATGCAGAGAGGCCCTGGTTGGGTTCTCAAATATTATTTTAAGATGCTGCCTTCAGATTCTGGCAATTCCAGCCCATGTTCACTCTGAGTGAGTGCAGTGCCTCCAGGTCTGGAGCGAGCTGCAGGAACAGGAGCCTGCTGGTGAACCTGCCGTGGTTTTTTATGGAAAAAGTGCAGGAAACCCCAGAGCCTGGGATTGCAATGCTGTGAAGAGACCTCCCCGCCTGGTTGGCAGATTTGTATCCAAAAAAACAAATGACCTTGAACAAAATTTGATTTTTTGTTTCAAATTAAGCATTTTTCGAACAAGCTGCCAACAACCTGCCCAGTGGGTTTTAAGTGTAAGAGATAGAGCTGGTGCTTTCCATTCAGGGCCTGATTTGGATCTCCATTACTCAGTGAAAAGGAGGATACTGAAATTGCTTTGTGCATCAGAAAAGCAAGATCTTTACCTGAGATCCCATACGTGGGAGCATCACAAAGGCATGGCCAGCAAAGCTGCTCCCTTGGGCCACATCTTTATCTTGTACAAATAATGGATATTGGGATTTTGGGTTTTTTCACTTGTTTTGCTTATGGCTCAATCTTGTGTGGCCTCGAAAGGAGTTTTATGCTGCCAAAGAGCTCCAGCACAGATTTGTCCCAGCAACCAGAACTACCACAGGAACATCCCTTGCAGACTCAGGGATTTAAGCTGAAATCCAGGACTGCCTCTTCCTAAATGTTTGCACAGCACCTGATCCAGATCAGCACCTCCAAGTGCTGCTTTCATGCCAACAAGTAATAACATTGCTGTGTAGGAAATGCCCCATTCTAAGCGGTATTACAAGTTTCTTAATAAAGAGATCTAAATTTCCAAAAATCATATCCCTGTGGGCAGGACATAAGATTTTCTGCACTTACAGCATTGCAGGAAGAGTCATCTAAGCTGAGTATGGTTTTCAAGTGACATGTGGTTATTTTGTCAGATGATTATCTGACATTACTGCCTGCAAGAGTAGATGGAGTCTGTGAATTGAGTGCCTCTCAGTTTTATGGTTTGAAACTCCTCCAGGGAGGGGAAAGTTTGTAACTTCCAGTTTCCAGTGCCAAAGGTGTATGCCGAAGGTGTATGCCAGGCATGGCTTTTAAAGAGATACATTGTGTGACTTTGAATAAACCTCCACTTCTATAATTTTCTTTATCTATAAAACAGCAATAATATACAAATATTGTCCTTTTGTGGAGCAGACAGAAGAGTAGTTGTCCTGAATTGTCAAACATACGTCAGTGGCACAAAGTAAATTAACCATATTAGAGGTTATTAACCAGACCAACACACCAGATGGATGGGGAAAGCACTTATATCCCAAAGAATTATTAAACCTTATTGGCTTTGCTTCTGCTGGTATAGGGGATTATTTTGAGAAAACAAAAAACAAAAAAAAAAAAAAGGGATATTATCTTGCAGCTTGCATTATCTTTTGGTGAGTCTTACTTTTTTCTCTTCTGTTAACTCTGAGATTTGAAATGCAGCTTACTTGAGCCTTGACATGGTGTCTCATGTGAAATACTGAGACTTGCAACCTCCTGTAAACCAGAGTGTCTGGCCAAGGCAGAGCCCTCACCTGTAATATTCCCCTTTCTCCCTTTTCCAGATCAACCCTTGATTGAAAATCAAAGTTGATTGTACTGCTGGTTTGAAAGTGGCCGTGTTCATCTGCATTAACTCTCACGTGTTGTGGGGTTTTTTAATGCAGGTTACTTTTCTTAGTGCATGTCAAAATTTTCTTAACTCTTGCTATGCAATGACTTGAAGAATTCCATTTTAAAAGAGAATATTTTGAAGAGGTTGTTTATATCCTAAAATACCCAGTGTACCTTACAGCATGGTATTTTCGGAGAGCCTCTTTTTTTTTTTTTTGTGTTTCAGAAAAAAAGCACCATATAAGCTGCTTTTGGCATGAAAGTCAATGATCTTTTTTTTTTTTTAATTTTGTTTTTGGACTTTGCTTTGGTTTTGCTCTTTTAACCAGATAAGCGTATCTTATCTGGAATGAGTCTTTGAAGGTGTGTCTGTGCATATTTTGTTATGCAGATTTTTGCCTGGGTTTGCCACCTCAGACCTGGCCATTTCCAGTTCCAACTTGCACCCAGTGATCCCTTCTGCCACGAAAATGTGCTGTTCTTCTCACTTTGCTGTTTTTGTGTGTGTTCTTCAGAAAGCCAAACTGGGGCCAGCTGGTAACAAAGTCATTACTTCAACAGAAGACAAGAACTCAAGTGTGCCATCCAACAATCTGGACAGGGTGAAGCTGACAGATTTTAACTTTCTCATGGTTCTTGGAAAGGGGAGCTTTGGGAAGGTAGGAATTCTTCATAATTAATCCACTCACATTCCTTTTCCTTTTTCCTTTTTTCTTTTTTCTTTTCCTTGAAGAAGAATGAATAAAAAGTTCTCTGAGAAGCAAAATCCAGAGTCAAAAGGATGTGCATTTTTGAGGAAAATGTTAAGAAATCAGGCAGTAAGGTCATTCCCCTAAGGACTAGTAGGCTTCAGTCCTGGTTGGCAGTTTTCTTGGAAAAAATAAAAATAAATATAAAAACTCAGACTGTTGGGCAAGATGGGAACTCGTTGCTGACTTTCAGATCCCCACTTCTTGGCAGTTTCAAGGAAACTAAGTCTACTTTTCTGGCTTTAATACCTAGGTCACTGTACCCATTCTGGAAGTCACCAACATTGGTAAGGCTGAATATTGGGGAAAAAACCAGGAATAGTGTGTGTGTATATATATATATTTGAAATCCAATAGTTGAGAAAACAGACTGCTATTTTTCTGTCTGTTTGAACAAAATTCAGGTGATAAAGTGCCCTTTACTGAAGAAGTCTCCTGGGACTTAACATTTTATCAGCCCTTCAGCAAGGAGCCCGCGATCAAGCAGCAGGTTTGGGCACAGGCTGTGTCTGAAATGGCTGTACAATGATCATAATTGTGGGGGTTTGATCAAATTTGTCTATACAAATTAAAGGAAAAGCTGGCTTGCCATCTCTCTACATCTTCAGGCATCTGAGTGACCTTCCCTCCTCAGCCTGGGGGATTTTCACGCCGCTGTTTCTCTTTCCTGCAGGTGATGCTGGCAGACAGGAAGGGCACAGAGGAGCTTTATGCAATCAAAATCCTGAAAAAAGACGTGGTGATCCAGGATGATGATGTGGAGTGCACCATGGTTGAGAAACGAGTCCTGGCACTGCAAGATAAGCCGCCATTCCTGACACAGCTCCACTCTTGTTTCCAGACAGTTGTACGTGAGCTCTGTCTTTCTTGCCACCCTAATGTTTCCCAGACTGTGTGCTCATGGATTTTATCACTTCAGTAACATTTATTATCATCCAACCCATATATGGTAGCCTCTGCACACAGAAAATGGTGAAGAAATCCCACATGTAATTACCCCTTGTATCTTAAATACAAAAACTCATTTTAAAGAGTTTTCTTCATGCGGTCATTCAAGCAGGCCAGCGTGGCAATTCCTAAATGTAATTAGATGTGCTTTCCTAAGTCAGAGCCTCAAGCCCAGATTCCCACAAGCTCCTAAATACTCTTAAAGCTCTGAGGATAGTGCTTGAAAAGTCTTAATGGCTGTTATTATATCATGGGGTTATTAGTCATGAATCAGTGTTGGTGGATTTAATTTTCTGTCACTTTTGGGTGACACTGAGGGTTTTTTTCTTTTTTTCCTTATAAATATGTGAAGTGGATATTTGCCCATCACATTGCAAAACATCTCCCAGTGACAGATTTCAGGATGGATCTGATGATCCAGTGTCACTGTGCCAGCCTCTTCGATGGCATGGAATCATTGAGGCTGGAAAAGTCCTCTAAGATCACCAAGTCCAACCACCTGCCCACATTCCCCACAAAACCATATCCTCAAGTGCCACATCCACACCATTTCCCAAAGGAAAACTTACTAGGAAGGATTAGAAATGGCCTCAAAGCAGGAAATTTTGACCACCTTTGATTTTTTTTTTTCATTTATTTTTAGAGACAGATTTTTCAGACTGAGCTATATTTGTATAATTCTTGAAACCGTTGAAGACAAATAATCTGTAATAGCATGGCACAAAAATTGGCAAAACTAGACAGACCTCATCAATCATTTACTCTTGAAGGTTATACAAAACATTCCACTTGCATTTCCTGATCTATAATTTTTTCCCAGTCCTAATAATCCTAAAAGCTTTTTAATAACGTGCTAGTGACTTTCTTTTTTGGCTGATCAATGAATATCTAATATTCTCTCTAATGTATTTATGTGCCTCTTTAATACTTGATCCTAGGACCGGCTCTATTTTGTGATGGAGTATGTGAATGGTGGGGATCTCATGTATCACATCCAGCAAGTAGGAAAATTTAAGGAGCCACAAGCAGTGTGAGTGTTCATGTTCATGTATTTAAATCATGTCATCATCTTGATTTTACTCTGTAAGAGGATTTGGTTTCTTCTTCTTCCCAGGCTCAGGATGAAGTCCAGGCTGGCCTTTGTTTGTTTTTAAGGCCCAAAATCTGAACTTTGTGGTAAAAATGTTGTTTGCACACATAGACCAAAGGTAGCTGTGCCTTTATTCAAAAATACAGCACAAACAAAGGCAGGAGAGGCTACTTGAAAAGTGACAAGAATTTAAGCAGGGCAGCAGGAAATTAAAGATGTTACTTCATATTCTGATGATGTTTTTAAAAAAAAAATTAAAAGGAAATAAAAAACTGAGTAGAATACTTCAGTCAGAATTAGTGCTACAGAGAAAGGCAGTACAAATAGACTCAGCATTGCAATATAAATTACAGTTTATACAAGATAATGTATAGCTTGTAAGAATTTCTGTGATGTATTTGTGAGGAGTTAGTAAGGGATTAGAAGTTGTTTATGTCCATGGTTCTTTTCAGGTAATTGTACATCTGGCACATCAGTGAGCAACTGAAAATTATCTGTAGCATATTTGAGAGTGAATAGTTCCATCAGTACCATTTTAGTCATCCTCATAATACCTCATCGCCACTTATTAGTGTTTCATAAATCATTTACTAATGAAACTTTAAAATCAAGGGTGACCAACTGCTTTAAGCATTCAGTTAAAATAATTTCTCATTTTGATTTAAGCCATCAGGGCTTGTTGAAATGAGAGGCCTTCTAAATATAAGTATTTCAGATGCAGACAAACATTTTAACAAGTCGCTGAATAAAACCGAGATGGTGTCAGATCATCCTTGACTCCAAGCTAATGCATCCTGCCAACACTTGACAAAATCTGTGGTGCTTCATGACAGCTTTTGCCTGTGCTGCATCTTCATCACACGTGTTCACAAACACCTCTGAGTGAGTGTTGCAGAGCTCAGTTGCTTCCTCTCCCTTGTGCTGAGCCTAAAAATTAAGCTCATCTTTAAATAATCCTCTCACATATAATTTGCACAGTTCCACAGCAACCAGCTTCAAACAGCCACCAGTACTCTATACCTCTTAACTGCATTCAGCAATTATAGTTTATATGGTAATCATTTTAATTAGCTTGGTGTAATTAATCCATTAACAGGCTGTATAAAGAAATACTATTTCTGCAAATTATTTCATGCCATATGAATTGCAATGTACATTGAGCTGCCTCCTGAATTCATCAATATGTGATTAGAGATAAGGACCTTTGCAGCAGAGTTAGATCAGTGCAAAAAAGAGCTGTGCTCCAGCTGCACCATTTTTTGTGGCCCAGGGAGCCACTTTCACCTTTTTTTTTTTTTAAATTCTGCATTATCTTATCATCAAATACTCAAAATGTATCTGTTAAGGTCCAGTTTAAGTGAAATGTCTTTTATGTCACCTGTATATATAGACCATAAATTACATATTTCATATACTATTGTATTATCATATTTTACCATGATTCATTTCCAATTTATTTTGCCAGAAGAAAATCATGAGGCAGTAAGAAATCTGTTGGTTTTTTTCCCCACACAGGTTCTATGCAGCTGAGATATCAATTGGGTTATTCTTTCTCCATAACAGAGGAATTATTTATAGGTGAGTATCATCTGACATAACTAATTTCTGAACTATTTTTAAAATGCAAAAAGGATCAGTTTCTTAAATGTTTCAGTGTATTTTTAAGACAGTTTATAAAAAGCTATCAGTGTAGAGCTCTTTTTGTTGTGTTGGTGCTGGTGAGGTGGAAGGTCTGTTTTACCTGAGCTTTCTGACGCCTGTGCTCTGCCCAGCTCAAATGAAAATTCTTGAAAATGAAAAACTTTATCTTTTGTATTTCTGTGTGATGTTTAATAATATTACAAAAGTCTCAGGTGAGGGGTCAGACACAGCCACCTCTTTCATTAATTGTCCAACCCAGAGAAGCTTTTGCTGCCCCTGGATCCCTGGAAGTGTCCAAGGCCAGATTGGATGGGGCTTGGAGCACCCTGGGATAGTGGAAGGTGTCCCTGCCCATGGCTGGGGGTGGGACTGGATGATCCCTAAAGTCCCTTCCAACCCAACCCATTCCATGATCTTAAGATCATTCTTGGATGTCTGCCCGCCTCCCTCCAGGCTGAGCCAGCCCCACATGTGAACCCTGAACCTCCACCCCCAAAGAGCTACAAATATTCCTTATTCAGAATAAGCTGGCCCTAGCTGATCCCAAGCATTAACCTTTAATTACTGTGATTCTTCTCAGAGATCTGAAATTAGATAATGTGATGCTGGATTCAGAAGGTCACATCAAAATTGCTGATTTTGGAATGTGCAAAGAACACATGTTAGATGGAGTAACAACCAGGACCTTCTGTGGCACTCCAGACTACATTGCACCCGAGGTAAATATTGACCCTTTCAAGAACCTTTTAGTCTCTTGAAAGGGAATTGTCCCTACACATTTTATACCACTGGGTTTGGATGGCTGTTTCTCCAGATTCTCCATGGATGGCACCATTTAACTTCTGCAGGTATGCTGGATATATTTGTGAATTAATGCAATGTTATCAATAAGACTTCACTATTTTAAGAAATACCTAGTTGATTGAAAAACTAACTTTTTATGAGATAAGTGCTTCAGATTTTGTTCATTCTAGCAAAAGACTCAAAAAAACCTGGGTTCACCAACTTGTGATCTTAATTTTGTAGCCTGGACATATTGTTATACTAAACTTTGCACTTTGTGAAGTTATACAAACTTCATGGGTGTTGCTGAGCTTGTTGCTGAGATCAGCAAATATTTCACTGGGAGCAAACAATGCTTCTTTAATCTACTCCACAGGTTCACACAGCTGCCAGCACACATTTATTTAAAGGATTGTTTGGCATTTTCAAGAAATCACAAACCACTCACTGGTTTTTGGGAAGGGACTCATGAGGTCTTGAAGCTTTTTGCTGACCTCTCTGTGGTCTTCTTCAGGCCATGTCCTGCAAGTGCTGCACAGGTGCCACGAGCTGCTGCTCTTCACCTCAGGAAAGCTCCTGTCACTGAAGGCCTTTTCCAAAAACTGTGAGATCAGGCCTTGAGTGGAGTTGTTGTAATAAATCCATAACTTGCCTTGAGTTTTCCGTGACATGCCCATACCTGTGCAGCTTTCAAGCCACTGAATGTGACATTGAAGCCTGAACCAACTGCAGTGGGTCTAAAATGAAAATTTGTCCCTGAGAAGCACAGTTGTGCTTTAAGGCACTGGGATAAACATGAGCTTAGAGTTAAGATTTTGAGTCTAGATATGATTTGTATTTCAGTAGTTGAGGTCTAAAGAATTGAAAACAAGCACATGTGCTGATTTGGATATAATTCAAATATATGAATATTAAAATCTGGTATTTGTGCATACTGAGCTTTCAAGAGCCTTGATTTGTTTGGCAGCAAATTTGATGCAAGAGGCTGGATCCTGATCCAAGAGACTCAGTCATTCACTGGGTACTGAGCAAGAGGCAGCTCTGGCTGAAGCATTCCTGGATGTAATTGAATGTTTGTTGGAATGGGGGAGATTTATACACGGACAAGTAAATTAGTGTCTAAGGTGAATTTTGTCATCTCCCTGAAATTGGAATGAAAAATAGTTTGTTTTTTTCCCAGTTGCTAATTCATGCTTTTCAGATTGAAATATTGTGTATTATAGGCCCTTGTTTTTTCACCATTTGCTGTTGCTTGCAGCAGGATATCAGAACAACCAGAGCAGTATTTCATTTTCTTCTGTCAAAACATGAATGAAGCCAATATTACAAATTAAAGTGTCCTTTCTGTGACAATTGTCTTGTGCCAGTTAATGCCAAAGAACGTTTTGTCAATACCAGAATGCTCAGTGTGGGTCAATGCTGGAGTGAATTATTTTACTTTATTTGGGAATTTAATATAAAGAAATAATCCTTTCACCAAGACATCCAGTAAGTGAGAGTAGATCAGTCTACTGTCTTACAAACAGATTTGATTTTATTTTGTTTAATTGGCTGATTTTCTTTTGTTTCTGAAGAAATGATTGTGACTGACAGATTGCTAACTAGTTCTGTGGTAAACTTCAAAGGAACGTTCCTGTTCCACTTGCAGAGGTGTTTCAGCCCGTGTTTCCACGGGCTGAAATTTATAAATTTATAATAGATTTTAATGAGAATTCATTTGCACGGTGCCATTCCCTGCTGGGTGGCGACAACAGAGCTAAATTTAAATGAACTGTTGAAGGTGTCTGGAGTAGAGTCCTTGTGGGTGGGCTGCACTCATAGAGACTTAGCTCTTTTCAGCAGCATTTGGAGAATAACGTGGTGACTCTCACGGGGCCTGAGGGAGCCCACGCTGCCCCTGCAGGACCTGCCCACAGATAGATCAGAGAACACACAGCTGCAAGGACCCTGCAGGGACAGCTCAGCTGGTGTCCCATGTCCCAGCTCTGCGTGGAAAAGCAGGGGAGTACAGTGCTGCCTTCAGCAAAGTGAACCCCCCAATTTGGTGTGCTGCAAAATAATGTTTTCCTTTTTTTATGAGTTGGAAAGCTGCCATTTGCTATTACTTAGATGTATAATGGGCTGGAATTATTGTTAATTTTCTTACGCTGTGCAATTTGAGAAATGTGCAGAGGTTAAACTGGTGGGATCCCAGGTCTGACAGCTTCTCTCAGGCAGAAGGTGGTTATCTTGTACAGAGCATTTCCTGATGTGCTGAACTTAAATATTTATGGTCAGAGTGGTAAAATAGCTGTGAAATCAATTAGTACTTTGTGTTTCCTTGACCAGTCAAGAGAGACAGGAGGAGATGGATGTCAAGAGGATTAGGGGGAAGGGATTCTGCCAGCACAGAACCCCAGCATCAGCATCCCTGCAGCAGCCAGAGTGCTGATTTCAAATTTCAGAGGAATTTCTAATTTAAGTTCCATTTCCCTTCTCTTCCATCTCACAGCCTCAAAACCTTCAGTTCCAACCTTGAATTTGCCAGGATTGTGGGAGGAAAATAAGTATTTAAAAGGTTTGGAAAGTGCATTTGACTGTTTCTTGTGCTAGTAATATTTATTTCTTTTAATAACTGAGTTTTAACTTTTCCAGCAGACACTATATATGCTCACAAAAGATTTCCTCTTGCCTCTGGGATATAATCTTTTCATCCCAACTGCCTACTAACTGCAATGATCTAAATATTCCTACAAATTGCTGATATTAATCTCTGTGTCCTGCTCTTAACTGTGCATTCCTTGGAGGCAAAATAGAGAAAAAAAGAAAAAAACTTCTGCCAATTTTGCTTGATGAGCGAAATTCCTGAGCTCTTTCTGAGCACTGAAATCCACAGAACCTGGAAAGGCAGAGCTCTTAATACATGGCAACAGATGGGTAAAATGAGACATCTGAAATGCAAAAGGACTTTTAAAAGGAAATCCTTTGAATTAATGATGGAGAAGGAGGAGAAAAGAAGGATCCCATCAGCTTTCCACTTCTTCCTGGCCAGTGGAAATCAGGAATCAAAGCTGGAGGAGGGTACAGGTCTTCATTTCTAGGGACAGGAGCTCCCTCACAGCTCTGTGGGTCTGCTCTGCACACTGTGGTGAGAGAGGAGGTCATGTTCATATTGCCCTCATTTGCTCTAAAAGATACCAGAAATTGTACATGCAGATAGAATGACTTTGGCAGCTGCTGCAAGGCAGGCAGGGATGGCTTTGAGTGCAGCAGCTGGGAGGTGACACACGATGAATTCTGGGTGATGAGGAGGGAACTGCTGAAAATACAACGTTTAGAACTTGCTGACTTTGTACCGATGGATGTTTGACTGTACATAGAAAACTTCATGTGCTTCCTCCCACATGTAATCCCTCCCTCGAAGGGAGCATTCTTCCCTCTCCTTTGCACTTCCCAATTAGTGCTGTGAGCAGCTCCCAGGACGAGGAGCTTATCCGCAGGTTCCACGTTGGCCGCGCTCGTTGGGGAATGAACATGGCAAACAACTGGTCTGGGTTTCCCTTGGGCCACAGCCTTACCAGGATCAAGCTGGTGATTCAAATTGGGTGTATTCAGATAGGATGAAAGGAAGGAAACTCCCCATGTACAGCAGCAGACAGTGGCAGCACCACCATCTCCTACATGGAGATAAGTCCATGAGAAAGGTGTTTGTCATTGTATTTGCAGTGGGACCTGTCCAGCCTTGATGGCTGTAATTATGTCTCAGTTCCCACTCTTCCGTCACAGACTGGCTCAGATGAGGGAGGTACGCACCAGCTCAGAGGGACTCTTCTCTGTTCATCAGATGTGGTATCAAACAGCACAAAAATTGTTGTGATGCTGACCATACATTGGAGCTTTTTCCATGTTAATTCTGCCTCTCTTGATAATTCTGTTTGCTATTCTCTCCCAAAGGCACATTTCATAGGGGAGATTGCATTTCTTGATGGGAATGCTGTAGAGAAGAGTCCAGCCTTGACTCACCCCTTGCTGGATAAAAATCAGCATCAAGTCTGTGCTTTGGTACAACTTGCACTGTAGGACATTGCATTGCTGCATTTAAATGATTTCTTCCTCTCAGTAATCCCATCAAACTCCTTCACAATAGGGACAGAAGTAGACTGTGGGCTCCTGGACAGACCTGGCTGCCAGGTACAGAACCTTGGCAGTGGGGCAGCGTTTTCTTTCTCACTGCTGTGGATCCATCTTTTTCTCATTTGCTAATTGAAATAAACTGATCCTCCCAAAACCACATACCTGGACTGCACTTTTTGTACAAAACATTCTGCCCTTATAAATTAATGACCTGAAAAATATCTCTTTTTTTTAATATAAAATATTTTTTCCCATAAGGCAAGGAGACATTGTCAGAGAAGGATTGAGGATGAAATGTTTGGTCATCTTCTGTGTGTAAAGGCCAGTATTTTTCCTGGATGAAAATTTGAAAGTGTTTGGTGTTGCAAAAGGCAATATTGATTCCAGCAGGAGCTTACTGGTGATGGAAATGGAAGGGAGAGTAACCAAGTATGTCAACTAGTCTAATATGAAATGAAAGTTCCAAATATATATCTTTTAAGCCCATATTACTACTAAGAGACAACTAATATAGACTGCCTTTATGTAGGGCCTTCCAGATGAGAATCTTGTTATTATCTCTGGTTGTCTAATATATTCCAAAGCACAATTGATTTTTAAATCCTTTGGTTAGAAACATTGCAGTAATTTTCAAGTCATGCGCTGCTGTATATCAGGGAAGGACATATATTCACACAGAGACTATAATTTTATTTAGTAGCCAGGCAGTCCTGCTTTATTGCACTGGTGACTCACTATTTTCCTGAGCAACTATGGAACTTGGCAGTTCAACTTCTCTTTCAGACAACTGAAAAATTTAGGATGTGTAATGTGTACTTGACTTGGCAATTAATTTCACAAAGAATAAAAACATGAGCAAAGAGGAAAATGAATGCAAGCCCCTCTGGAGTACTGCCTGCCTCAGTTCCCTGCTCATTCCAGTGGAGTAGAGACATTGGAGTTGAAAGCTCTGATATTGCCTTCAATGGGGATGGGCAGGGACTAGGATATCCTGCATCCCTTCACAGTTCACAGTATCCCTTCACAGTTATTTAGAAAGAGATCTGAGGAACACCTGCACCTCCAAACTCCTCCACACCATGACCAAATGCAGCTCTTCAATAAATGAACTCTGATCTCTGAGGAGGCCTCGATTAAAGAAGATGACGCAGGAGGGACCCAGGTGCTGCTGGCACGAGCAGCCTTTCCTTGTGTCAGAACTCAATTTGTACTGCTTTGTGAGTCAGATGTGAACCCAGAGGATGGAAAATACTTGACATTTCCATTAGTCTGAGCAGCAGAACCCCCTTTCTTTTTGGTGTAGCTGGTATTTCATACTGAGTATCAGAGTCATGCAGCTTGGGAAAACTTAACTGAGCTTTTTGGGGTTTTGCTCTTTTCCTAAATTTTTATTCCTTTTACAGCAGAACAAAAATATAAATATTGAAAAGAAAGGCTTAATTATTGATAGTCCATAAGTTAAGTGAGCCTCATGATTTCAAACTTTGACACAAACTGTAGGATGGTTTTGCCTTGTCTCCTACATTGTGCTGCTGTACTTTCTCCTTTGCCCTCAAATGTACATCCCAAGGACTCCTGAGAGCTACATTTTTCCAAGATATCAGGGTACCAAGGGCATGGGTGCATTTAGACTTAACACTTGGAAAACAATCCAACTCCCACTGAAACCCGTGATTAGCTGGAGTGAGGATTACAGGATTGTGGGTTTTTTACATGTTTCCTTTTCCAAGGAAATATGTCCTTCTCTGCATGTCACACATGTACCTGATATGCCACAAGGCTGGGAGCTTGTTAACACAGGTGTTTTTCCTTTGGTTTTCTTTTGTGATTATGCAGATTATTGCTTACCAGCCCTATGGGAAGTCCGTGGATTGGTGGGCGTACGGTGTGCTGCTCTATGAGATGTTGGCGGGCCAGGTAAGATTCACCCTCCTGTGCTTGCTGTGACCTCCTCCTGCACTCCAAGGCTGCTGTTTCAAGGCTCCCTAAAGGTTTAGACCATTACAGGATAGGACTGAAGTCTTTCATTCTGCTGTTATCTCCTTGTACTCTCGACTGACTCAACTGAGAATGTATTTAGGCTTTAAGCTCTTTATGTTGCACCCACATAATCAAGCTCTGCCTTTGAATACAGCTCCTTTGTACTGCAATAATGTTATTAATAGCCATCTTCAGAACTGAAAGGGAGACACTTGAGCAGAAAAATGCATGTCAAGTGGAAGAAATACCATTTAGTAGTTTGAAACCACAGGGAAGCATAATAAGAGTGTGTGTATAAGCTCTGCATTGCAGTTAAGTCCCAAGAATACAGTTCTTGTACTGTATGCCCTGAGGGTAAAATATGGGTCTCAGCACTTAGCAATCTGCTCAGTTACAGACCCCTCATTCTGCAAAGTTAATGAGAGGCTGCTCTCTGAGTCACTTGGGGAGGGAAACAACACTGTGCAGCAGCAAATGGCAGAGAAGTACCAACTTTAAGGAATTCTGTGAGTCTTGAGTTGAAAAAGATTCCTGCAATTGGCTTTCGGTGAGTGTTAGCTAAAGGTAGGCATTTCCCAAGCTTAAAACATACACTTGAAACAAATGCCTTTAAGAGTTTCTCTGCAAAATTCCAGTGGACATTTTAAAAGTTTCAGTGTGTAGCAATTGCAGCTGTTTACAGGCTGAATTGCAAATATTGGCCATCTGAATGCTTTGGAGAAAAGGCGATTTACCGTTAGCTGGGCGTTGCACAGGGCCCATATCCTGGGGATTTATCCTACCCCTGTATTTTAAAATATAGTGCAGCCCTTCCTTGTAATAGTCTCAGAAGCAGAATCTACAGCCATGACATAAAACAAACTGGAGTTTAACTGGAATTGAGTGAGGAATGGATATACTTCAGCACAAGGTAATTGAAAGTTAGTCTCCAAACTTCACCCTCTGAAGTTATTTTGCCTGTCTGGTGCACAGTAGCTTTAAAAACTGATTAAAGCTGATCACAAAGATAATCCTGCAGACATTTCATTAACCTGGCTGCCATTCTGGGGACAGAAATGAACATTTCTCCTTGATTTTAATCTGAGACTGTCAAACAGTAAGCTTCTGGGTCAGCAGATATCCAGGCTGCAGATGGCTGTGAGTTTGGTGTGCATTCCTGGACAAGGAGCACTGCTGTGTACTGATCTCTTTGGGCATGGTATTGTCATATCATATAGTAAAAAGTGGAGAATTTAAAAGCATGAGAAGGAAAACTCAAGTTACTCAATTGTGACTTATTTTCAACAGCCTCCATTTGATGGGGAAGATGAAGACGAACTTTTCCAGTCCATAATGGAGCACAATGTTTCCTACCCAAAATCACTGTCCAAAGAAGCTGTCTCCATCTGCAAGGGGGTGAGATAAAATTTTATGTATCATTAAATTCCTTTTTGGCAATCCTTGTGAATAGCTGGGTTTTACCTGGCTTTGACACAGCACTGTGCTATTTTAAAGTGCAACTTCTGTCAGGCAGTGCTGAGCTGTGTTGTCACTTGGTGTCACTGGTAAGTGCTGGGCTCTTCCTGCTGTGCCTTCTTGTTTTATGGAAAGAACAAATGTCAGAATCAGTAGCTGCCAAGTCCAAAGCAGGATTTATAAACAGGATGATGGTGTGAAGAGTCTCCTTCTGCTTTGCCTCTCGACCCACGGCAGCACAGCCCCAATTGTGCAGGGTGAGATTTCTCAGCTTGGATAGAGATCCTCCATTGAGTCCTCAGCCCAGAATGCCTAATGACAGGATCAGAGCACAGGAGTTTAGCAGAATCCTTTTTAAATGTAGGTGAAGATGAGCTTATGTGAAAATCTTTAGCATAAATGGAAGGAAATAGTGGGGAAATCCTGACCCAGTGGTACCTGTGTGGCCTAAAATTGGTCTTAGATTCTAATTTTTTTTTTTTTTTTTAATTTGGAGGAAAATAATAGATTTGGCTTCAGGGGGTTAGCTTAGGAAAAAAGAATTCATTTGAATTCATTTGATTCCATGTGATTCTCCAGAGCACAATCAGTCTGCAGCTTTTCCAATCCAACGTCTGTAATGGTTTATTTGATGTCTGACATACACTGATAAAATACCACTGCACTTAGTTAATTTGATATTTACATTCTTCCCATCCTTTGCAACCATTTATGGAGTATTATACATGGGCTCGATATTAGTTCCTTGAAAATCATCAAGGAAAAGAAAAGGTGTTTAGAACAAGAAGGTAAAATGAAAGACCTTGCTAATTTTGGAGCTTATCCCAGTGTCGACGTGCTGGCCAACGTAAAATAAACATGGTGTATTTTTGTAAAGTACATTCAGATTGATGCCTTGCAGTGACAATCACATATTCAAACAGCACAGTCTGAACTTGATGTAATTGCCCTGCTTTCAGCTCCCCTGTTTGCTGCTCTCTGGGTGCTCATGACAAGGGAGGGCAGAAAGCTAAAATTACCCTACACTGTGAGGTTTAAGGGCAAATTTCTGTGATACTAACATGTTCTTCATCTGCATTAAACTGAAAAATTAATCTCAGGTTTCAGTGGGAATTTTTCCTGAGCTGAGAAGTCAATATGAGAAAGCTTCTGACCCTTGCAGTCAGTGGTACCTCAGCAATCCTAGGACTGGGCACCACTGGGCAAGACAAACATGCCCACTCGGCTCTTGGAATTGATTTGTCTGCTTGACTTCCGTTCCACTGATTGAGAGTTTGTTGGGTTTGGTAAATGCAGCAACTTTGGAAAGAATTAAAACTACTGGAATCAATACTCCCATTTTCTTTTATCACCTACTGTTAAAGCAAGGGGATTGGAGCAGATAACAAAAAAGGGAAAGTTGCTGTTAATCTTGAAGAAGGCTGTGATTCCTGCCCAGTGCACAGCCACTTGCCAAACCTGCTTAGAGCCACTTTTATTTTAGGTTCAAAATTGGAATCAGATCAACTCAACATTTGGAAGGAGACTAAAGTGGTAAAGCTGAGGTTTTAAGATCTGTTGAGGTATCACTCCCAGCAGTACATTAATCATATATAATTTGTAAAAGAGCTTTAAAAAGTCCCCACAAGAGTTTAAGGCTACATTGCACAATTCCCAGTGTACACACCAATTGGAAAATGCTGAGGAACTTGCTAATTAGGGAGCACATTAAAATTTCTAAGCATGCCAGGCTGGTGGGTTTGGGGCTGGTTTTTTTCCCCAAGTTTATTTAATCTCTGTGACTGGATATAGTATTGACCAGGATGTCATTAAGAATGCAAGGGAGGAAACACAAATCAGATGTTGTCAGCTGGGTGCCAAAGAATTGGAGGCTCTGTAATGAAATGTCTTGAACAAGCCCCAGAAAAATGAAATGGGGGGGGGGGGTTGTACTTCATACAGCTTTAGTGCATTGGAATTTATGATGTTTAATTGATTGTTGAGATTGGGGAGGAGCTGTTCTGGAGTTCTGTAAGACTAAACTGAGAGACTGGAGGTGAAATTCAGGAGTGAGTTGTGAGCCAACAGGGATGGCAGCATGTCCTGGGCACCACCTGGACCTCCAGCAGCAACCTCTGCCCAGTGCAAAAAATTTCCCTGGTTCAGCCCCTAATTTTGCTGCTGGTTTGCTGTCTCCGGTGATCAAAAAAGAAATTTCTTCAAAAAATTAATTTTAGCTTTTCAAAACAATTTTATTAGCAGTGTGTATCTTCAGGAGAGGAGCAAGAGCATTGCAAGCAAGGCAAAGTCCCTCTCACTTTCCTTCCAGCATTAAACTGAATCATTTGGTGTTTTCTTCCCAACAGCTAATGACTAAACATCCT